>NC_052618.1:33151543-33451543 GCF_016545825.1 Eucalyptus grandis
GTATGCTCCTGACCTTTGGTCAGGATCGCTTTTGAGATTTTCATCACTCTTATTTCCTTATTTCAAATGTCATGATCCAGCATGTGCAGTGACAACTAAGTTGAAATGGAGAAGGATGACAACAAATATCTCACTAAGATACATGGATGGAACAACAGCGAGCAACTAATCTGCTGCCCTCTGCTCAAGTTTTCCTTGAAACCAAGAATCCGACTAAACAGCAGCATCTCATCACTTCCGCAATAACTACCCCGATAACTGTAATCCTAAGATTTTGAAGGATAAAAAAAAACACTCTGCTCAGCGCGACATTAAGATCAAAAAGATCCGATTCGTGTGACAATTGTGGAGAATAAATACTGCCAGTTAGTCGTGGGATTGATCCATATGGCTGGAGAAAAAGAATATGTAGTGCAGTGGCCGACCCGAAAGGGCTTTTTAAGCATCCATAACATCTCTCCCCAATAATGGATCTGATATTTCCTGACCTTGGAGGACACCACACCACTACCACCTTACTTTTAAGATATCAGATTAGATCCTAGATACTAGGTGCATTGCTATTGCCTACAGGCACATCACAATACATGTCATATATCATACAGCAAACAGGAAATAAAAGAAAGAAATCGAAAGCGAGCACACTTAAGCTTCCAAAGAAATGGATCGGCAAAATAGCATAACTATCATATTGAACCTTGCTTACTCGGAACGTTTTTCCTTTAAGCATTACAAAAGCAAAGTTCAAGCTTCCGCCAATTCCCCTCCTTTCAACCTATCCCTGTGACTTTTTTTTTTTTTTTTTTTTTTTAATGGTCGAAGGGGGCCAAAAATTGTGAATAATATACAAAATTGCAACACTAAAAAGGAAAGGGAAGAAAGCATGTACAAGAGAGAACCCAACTAAACTCTGCCAATAAACAACTCTAAAAAGGAAATCCTGAAACTAACATATTCCAGCATCGTCAAAGCTGCACCTTGGAACTGGTTTTTGCAGCATAGATGTCCCTTTGAAAGTGACCATCTGGCTGCAGATTTTCCTATAACTAGTGAGCTGCAGATTAAGAACATATCCATGTTAGCAGTGATAAGAAAGCACATAATAGAGTGCAAGATAAATTGATCCGATAAAACACCTGGTCAAGTTCCATCTTTACGAAACCAAATTTGTCAGTCCATATAGACTCCCTTCTGCAGCAGCTGGTAGCACAAGGCTCTCCTTACATTCAAGAAACCCAGCAGTTTCTGAATGCAAGAGAACAGTAGTTGAAAGTAGCCCTGATTGAAAATATGAGATCAGCCAGTTGAGTAACAATTCATAGTGGTTAACATTTCTATGACTACCTCATCAAATTGATTAGATTCCATGACACTGAGAAACTGATGGACATGAGGCAAAAACCATGCATGGTGCTTTACAAAAGAGTAGAGAAACCACTTGCACAATCACATTTTGAGCAACTGCTGAGGTGCGTTTCTTTTTTCACATTAAAGATAGACATTCGGTATGTACAGTAAAGTCTCCCTAAATTTGATGAAAACTGCTCAAATCCCAAACTGCATCACCAATTCAGAGAATATAAGTCATGTCCACAGCTTCAAATATCACACTGAAACCCAAACAAAGAATGAAAATCACTATTTTTTAGGGATAAGAAGGGGCTGCCCTAAAGAGTGTAGTCCCAAATATTCTAATGCAGTAGTGGTGAGATTTATTGGAAACCAGAACTGTTCTGGTCAGTACCCTATGGCATAAATGAGAATTTCATGCATCCTGATCAAGATGAGATTGTAAGTGCTTGTTGAATTACAAAAAAGTAGCATTCCTCATTTTGTGGGGAAAGCTGACATACCATTGCAAAAGGTAATTTCTGGGGACAAATAGCCACTAAAAGAAACAGGGAAAGATGTGGAAGTAGACTCTGAAGAAAGATCTAGAATATCTCAAGCTTCAAGAAGATTTGAAACAAAAGAAAGCACAACGGCATGACATGATCTGCCACTGACCCCACACAAACATAACACTTCGTCTTTTTAGTAAAAGTCATCTTCCTCAAATTTTTTTCTTTAAATGTGAAAAAGTGGAATTTCATTACTAGATAATTTGGGTAGGCAGAACTGTCAAACCATATCAAACACCTGAAGAGAGCAACAAAATTTAACCTGGTCATGACTGCCCTTTTGTCGCTACTAAGGGAGTTCAGCCAATTCTTGTCCGAAAATCCTAAGAATTCCTGCTGATACAACAATTGAGCTGCAATAATTGCACCACCAAAAAAAAATCAAAATCCCTTCACTCCTGTTGATCTGCTTTGAGGTGCGCAAAGGTTCTTACTTGACAATTAGCACTGCGCAGTACATTCCACTGTACTCTTGGTTCCTCGTGCACCTTCTGCAGATAATGCAAGCAGACACACATACATTAACTTTAAAGGGTTAAGATATTCAGTTGCGGAGTCAAAGATGGCAATACGCAAGTTCAACCTAATGGCTGGAGACTTACCCATACACCATTGAAGGAATGAGATCACGGTTCGTCGTAGGATCAACTATTGGTCAAAGCATTCCTGAAAAGTTACGGTTGAATTCTCTAATTAATGGTTACTCTGATAGTGTTGCGTTCTATTTTCAAACATTTTTTACATGCAATTTTTTGTTTGTATAAACCAAAAATAGAAAAAAGATGGATGCGAACGCAAAGTCAGGCTTGAAAATTATTTTACTAAAATATTGCCAATAACAGACATTCAGCCAGATCACATGACAGCTGGCCAAGATCCGGAGAAAGGCATAGAGTTTTGTGATTGCAATCCAAAAATTACAACCACCAACAATATAAAAGGCACCGCCAGCAGCATGTTCCCACAAAATGGTGGAAATGTGACTGTCAGTTTAATCAGCAAAGGACATTAGTGCATTTTTTTGAATGAATATATACCTGCAGAATCAAAGTATATGATACATAACAGTGTATTTGGTAAAAAGAATAATATAGTACATCATAAAAGAGTAAAGAGAGACAAACTAAAATAAACAACAATATAGGCACAATCTAGAGCATGATGACCAACAATGAATAAAACAGTAGAAAAAAGTAGCCACAGCATCATTACACCCGAGATCTTTTATTACATGATCTCCAAATGCACCACATAACCCAAAGTGGTGCAGAGCTCCAAGTTTTCTCCGATATATCACCCGCAAAGCTGAATAACCTCAGAAAATGAGGTTTACCATTCATGACTCAATCCACAATTTAACAATGGGCATGACCCATGACTTTTTGAACAGTTGAAGATTTCAACAACTTGGTCACAGTGAAGAAGGGATGATCGATAGCAAAGCCCCAATGTATGCACATACAACACTGTCAGCGATAACGAAGTGTTAATGTTAGTAATTTTTGTTCGGTAGGCATGATTTAGTATTTACTGGTGTTGGGAAGGAAGAGGGAGGGAGGAGGGGAAGGAATGTCAACAACTTTTTCTTAGCTCCTTTTTTTTCTTTTCCATTGTGTTAGCGATAGTTAAACTATCCTACTACTATAGGTAACTTTACAATTTTTCACAAGCTTATGTCATTGATATTCAGGGTAAAATATGGACCTTAGTTCTAAGGTTAAGCTTGAGTATTAAGTCTACTGGAACATCACCAGTAATAAACATTTATGTAGTGTTTGGAAAATGATAGAGAAAAGATGGTATGAAAAATGGGTGGATGGGGAAACTCTTGATTTTCTGTGAGAAGCGAAAGTAGGGAACCTTTTAAGGTTTTGGGCATTTCCATCCTGATTTTCTCATTCAATTCCCAAACAAAGCTTTATGGTATTGGACATATGGTGGTTTAAGAACCATCGGGATCATAAAGAAAAATTGCTTTTACGGTCCACAAGGTACAATGAATTTTGGCTTACTCGATAATCTTCAATAACTGAGGTAGGTACTTAAATTTTGGTGCAATTCTTTTCTTCACCCTCACAACACTGATGACATGAAAATCTTTGAAATTAGCTCAGATACAATAATCGTTACCAAAATTACTAGTGATGACCAGGATGACAAAGCTTCAAATATTAAAACCTACTTTCCCACAGATTGGCAAAACAGCAAAAGTGAAAACGTTATGGGAAAATGCATGATGTTTGCCGCTATTTCAAAAATTTATAACAATAAACAGTGTCAAGGCGGAGGTTCCTGCTGGAAAACAACATGACATTGATGATCTGGGGGTTTAGAGATTTCAGGTCAGAAAAACTGCCAAAAATAATTTCCATGCCTAAGCTCATCTTGAGCCTGCCCATGCGATGTCCATAACCAAGACCAAACATGAAATTACTAGGCAATCTTATAATGAAAGCGACATTAAAGCAAACTATTCACCAAATCCAGGAACGCAAAGAATCAATTTTCTGCCGACCCTAATGAAGGCTCAAGAGATTGATTAACTGAATCTACAACAAGTTCCTGCTAAACCCTGTTAAAACAGAATGTCCAGCTCAGGTTTCAAAGATGGTTACATCTGTTAGAATGTTACAAGATGCAACAGATCAATTTTTGGCAATAAAACATTCAGCTAAATGAGCTATAACTCTTTGTTTAGCATTTTCTTGATCTTTGGCCAGAACCAACATGCCTCAACAGAAGGAATGAATCCAGTTTATATCATGTGGTGAAGTTTGCATCAAATGTAAGCTAGAAGGTGCAAATCGCAAAAAGGTCACACAGTAGTTAAACAATAAAACACCACCTCAAATTAACGAAAATTGAGCATATATTGGGAAATCTTAGCACCATTGGGGCCCCAAAGAGGCAAATGTTGTAACTCTAGATGAAATTGCATGTGAGTTTATAGTACTGATGCCTTCATGGTTCCTACTTATTCACCGTATGGCCCACATAACCAAGAGGGATCTGTTTTTGCACTTTTCAGGAACATCGGTATCCTACGTTCCTAAAAGTGGAGCTTCTGAACTTACTCATTCATGGGTGCTATTACTTGTAGCATCTCAAATTTCAACTCCAGTGGCACAGTTGAAGAGGACTACAAGAACACTATAGCCAATTCACCTACTCCTTCAATAGCTAAAACATTCTGAAGAATTGTAAAGAGCTTTATTTCTAACCATGGGTTTCCACTTTACTTCTGGTTGTCACAAGAATTACTAAACCATTTCTTCACAGGTTTCTCCACTTGCTCGTGTTTGATCCAAGAGAAAGCAAACAAGAGAAACCATACTTATGTTATGCACCTAATGATAAAGTACTGAGCTCTTTTTCTCATGGTTAATCAAGTAGTGAACATCGTCTTCCACAGGTTTCCACTAGTGCATCCAGTTATTTAAGTAGACAACCGTACTCCAAACAAATCAAAATGGACATTTAGCCAGGGGTTTACTCACATGGAATATAGAAACGGCCTCTGAAAGCAATCTCCTAGACTCAGAACAAGCATAACTGCCACTCAGCAGCCTCCAGCTTGTATCATAATTGTTGACTGTTGTAAGACCTTTCTCCTCATGCTTCTTCTTTAGAATATTTAAAAGAGAGTCTTGGAGCTTCTCTTCACCACGAACAAGCAAGCCCTGCAACGTGGAGTGTATCCTACTGCAGTCTGTACAACAAAACCACTTCCCTTTGGTAATTCCTGTCAAAAGAATTGCGTCGCCATTTTGATGATATCCAGTAGATTGTAAAAGAAGATCCCGCACAAGCAGTGTAAAGTGAAAACATGATGCAATCATCTTAATCCGTACCTTAAGAATGGCCATTCTATGATCCCTCAAGCAGCCACATGATATTCCTTCTCACACTATGAAGGTAAAGCCAAGAAGAGATTCGTATCAGCTTCTATGTGAAAATGAATCTAAAGATTCTTGATTCCACATTGTTAAGTTCAATCCACAGTTTAAAGACCAGAGAAAAGGGAAACCACCTGGTCACAGAGAATGATGGTGCGAGGACCAAATCCAGATTTGCTAAAATCATAACCTCTGTATATTACGACAGAAAAAAGCTATTGAATAAGTAGATTGCAGAGAAAAGTGTTATTATGAGGTAATATGACATTCATGTAAAAAGTGCAACACAGTTCATAAAAACCTTAAAAGATACTCATAAACAAAACATAAGCCAACAAACTTTTGTGGCTATAACAACAACCTGCATAGTGCACATCCAGTGACCTCAGAACCTATGTTCTTGACAATACGAATGCATCTCTGTGTTATTTGCTCAATAGGATCAACTCCCGAAACTCTTCCAGCAGCAACAGCATTTTCATTCACGAACTTCTCTTTTTGAAACATATTCTCACAAAAATTGCAGTACCATTTACCACGTGGAACATTTGTCAGAGAAGCACATTCTGCAACATAGGCAACGGAAAAGGAAAAATCATAAGGAAGTAGGTCTGTCATTTAAGCCACTAATCCCTAAAGCAGCAAAGTAACTAAGATCTCCAATGCATGGATTTGCAATATGCCTTGCATCCAAAACTAGGGAACAAGCACCAAATGAAAACCAGAAAACTTTCTGAGAATAAAAACATTCATCACATGAACACACTAGCATAAAAGAAGGGGGAAGGGGAAGGATCTAGTCATGCCATCCTAGAAAACAGCTTGATCACAGTCAATGCTTAAAGCATCTGATCCTAGCTTATAGAGTAACAGAATAAAATTGAATATATGGACTTTAACAAATGACATGGAAAGACTAAAAACAAAAACTAAAATGAAAACCAGGAAAACCTTATAAGAATAGAAACATACATCACATGAACACACTGGCATAAAAGAAGGGGGGAGTGGAAGGATCTTGTCATGCCAGACTAGAAAAAAGCTTCATAGAAGTCAATGCTTAAAGCATCTAATCCTAACTAATAGAGAAACAGAATAAAATTGAATCTCTGGACCTTAACAAATGATATGGAAAGATTTCAGGCTGTCGCCCAAACTCATCCCCAAAAAGAAAAAAGAATGGAAAAGAAAACCAACAGCCGAGTCTATCATATAAACAAGAGCTTCAAAGTCAAAGCGATCCCCAAAGTCATATATATTTAGATGGATACAATGCAAGACTGATGGAGTTTTAATCTTTTAGCAGTGCATGAGAATTCCATTATATACATAACTCCTTTTGGACTTGAAATTAAGATCAAACAGCATGCAAGTGGTGACTGGCAGATTGGTTTCTAATAATACATGAAGAGGAACCTACCATGTCCATAGTTCAATTAGACACAAATTGAAATGTTGGCCACTTAGAACTTTGTTCTACCAATGGTAGGAATCAAAGGGAAAAAATGTCTTAGAAGATCAATATCCGTGCTTCAAACATAGGTATATTTGTAGTTTGAAGTATCTCGTTCTTCTATAGTGTACAGGTAAAATATTCCCATTACAATCTTTACTTGGGCTGTGGCAATGTAGCAGCAAATATTTGTATTTACTATGTACAGAGAGAGAGCTCGGTGTACGTCTTGATATGTAAATTCTTAAACTATACAGAATAACTAAGGAATCACCTTTATGGAAAGCTCTTGGGCAACCATCACAGAGCACAAGGTTCCCCCCATCTGCACAAATAATGCACAGGTTGTCATTATCCTTGGCAGAATATTTTCGCCCTTTTGATAGAGAGATTGCCAATTCATGGAGGAAACCCCATTGGATGTGTAAATATTTGAATAGCTGTCAAATAAAAACAGAACAGATATGTCAGTTGGCTTCTCTTGCAAAAGAAAAGGTAAGAGGCAAAAGGTAAAAAGGAAATACTAACGGCTTCTTGCGAGAAGCCCAGCCAGCATGAACTTCAAACTGTGAGGGGCTAACCTGCATATTAATGTTAGCTAACATATGTACATTCTTCAAAAGTTGTAGTAACTGTAGTTTAAAGGAAGAAACTAGTACCTCACAGTTGCAGCATCTGCAAAATATCCCAAAACCCTTTTTGTAACCCTCGAGTAATTTCTGTTCACAAAAAAACCACGATTTCAAATTGGCAATTTTGTTTTCAGTGCGCACTTGAGTACCCCTTTAGTAAGCATACCTGTCCTCGTGAATAATAAGCCACCTCAGTTCCATCAGGCAACCCATCTTCCTCAAAAACCAATTTGTGCAACCTCTGATCTCTTCAGAAAGATGACAGCGAACAGATAGAAGAGATGACTGTTAACTTTCAAGAAAGAAAACATGTAGGATAACCAAAATCCACGAACTAGATCCAGAGAAGAAAATAAAATCTAACTTTATAGTTATCTTCCACTGACTCTTCTTTTGTAAAGTGATAGGCACTGAAGAACTCTTCACATACTGGACCTTTGAAACAAATTTTGGTGACCTGAAACAAAATATGACAATATGGAAAATTCAACAAGAAACTCAAATTAATGGCAAAATGTAAAGGATCATAAAGAATGCACAGTGATTGTCTCTCTATCAATGCCAGGCATTTATTTCTTGAAAACTTATATCAGCTGACTTGCATAACTGAAACACAATCCAGTCACCAATGCCAACTAAAAATCAAATGTGACAAAGGCACAATATTTGCTCTAATTTTTAATTCACCAATAAATAGGAGAGATAACTGTAAGCTTTGGAGAAAGAATAACATGATAACCACAAATATCTGAAGGGGAGAACATAGAATTGAACTTTATAGCTGTCTTCCATTGACGCTTCCACATTGAAATGAGGCTTCCACATTGAAATGAGAAGTACTGAAGAAATCTTCAAAAACCTAGATACTGAATGTGATGTATGTGACCAGAAACAAACTAAAAGAATATGGCAGATTCAACAAGAAAGTCTCATCTATGCAAAGAATTTTTAAAAACTTAAACAAAACAATAAGCTGACTTGTGCAGATGAAAGAGACAACACAGACTCCGATCCCGACAATAAATCCAACATGAGATAGGCAAAATGTTTGCTCTACCTTTGATCCGCCATTAATAACAAAGAGACAAGCAGGAAAGAAATATAGAGATGCAGTGTGCATAATTTACTGGAGAAGGCAGATTTAAAGAACATGAAAGAGCCTGATGAATGATATGTGCCTGCTAGAAATTCACCAAAAATAAAAAACAGAGAGAGAGAGACTATGCTGTAGGTCATATTGCATCCATCTTTCTTCATACATTTCTACATAAAACAGATTACACCCTAGTAAAAAGAACTAATCACTAAAATGGACTTGCAAAACTATGCCTCACTGAATGAGAGATAAGCATTATAGTGGAACTAACTTCATCTTCAGCTGACTCTTCGTTTGTGGAGAAATAAGAGCACATGCACTTCGAGATGCTTTCAAAATTAGATCTGCTCCAGGTGACCTGTTGCAAAGCAATGAGCAAGGCAGGATAAGATACAAACACTCAAGATAGAAGTGTACTACACTGAAACACAATTTACCTAGATTCAGAGGATTCCAGCTTTCTGGATGTTTTCCACAGAGTCCCCTTTGGATAAGAAATAACCGCTAAACCATTATCAGCAGACTTTGACATTCGAAGCTTGTTCGCAGACCTGAGATAAATACATGCAAACATCTCAATATACAATCTCGACATACTTCTCAGGGAGCAAACATTCTCACCGTGTCTTTCTTATCCCCACACTGCCACCAAGCAAAGAGAAACTCATTGAAGGACTCATAGAGGACTCCGAGGTTACAACTGTTCTTGCTAACCTGGAATAACATAGGCAGCATCTCTTAACAGAAGGCTTTCTTAGCATTAACATTTTGAATTCCTCAGATAAAAAATCTTACTAGTTGATATCATTAAAACAAAGCTGATAGAATTGATGGTTATAATGATGTAACACATTTCTAGATGTATTAAATTACTTTCTAGGCTATTTTCCTGTGACTTGTAGAGCATGACAATCAAAAAAGAAAAAGAAAGTCCATCAGACACTATGCAAATCAGATGGTTGTCAACGTATACAGGAAGATCACCAATAAGCCCCACCAGACTGATTCAACACGGTTCATAGCATCAGAAATTTACTAGCTACAGAGTATGACTATTAGAATAGGCATACCTAGCCCTGAATGACTTTTGTTATTGGGTGTGCTTTGACATTTCTTTGACTGCACACATGAATTACACAAAGATCCTGCTCTGGCAACAGATAATGCAGGGAATTTACCTGAAACATGAAAAAGGAATCAAAGAGGGAAAACACAGAGAGAGAGAGAGAGAGAGAGAGAGAGAGAGAGAGTTCAGTTAGGATCCTCATGCGATGAGCCTGCTTGACAGAGAACGCTATCCTAAATAACAAGAGCAGCCATAGTCATACCTTTTGCACCCTCTACAAGTGAACGATTTTTCCACAGGCGATTGATGAATAATACTTTGGACTGTACTTTCTAGCGAGTGAAGGGGAGCTTCCCTGCAAGCCCTCAACAAATCAAGCAGGCTCTTTCCATTCTCAAAGCAAGTGTACTGGGAAGCACGTTTGTAAGCACCGCACGCATGTATCTCAAATTGGGAAGGTGGAATAACCTACACATTCCCGAAATTAGGAGTAAATAAGAAAGATAAACTTGATTAATGGGTTATACCATGTTGACTAATATGAAGCCCATCATGCAAAGAACCACGCACTTACTCTGCATCCATTGCAACTAACACATGAACACAATATCCCTCCTTCTGTGATTACTCCTCGAAGCCCAGACACCTGTATGCAACCGTCAGAACTCGAGCATTATAACGCCAAGAGCAAATTCTCACTCATGAGTCTTCAGTTTTCATATCGGTCATCATTTATAACATAAACTACGTACCGCGTTGCCGCCCCCCATGTAAACTACAGTTACCCCATCGAGCAAACCAGTATCAAAGAGATCAGTGACCGTCGCCAATTCCTGTTTCCACACAATCGTCTTCGACATTTTCGATTCCGGGTTATTTCGAGCGGCTCTAACGGTGGTCTCGGCATTTGCATCCGCCTCCACCTTCGAAGTCCCTTCGCACTCTACGGCGCGCGACGCACTTGCTACAGTCCGTCCCTCCTCGATCTTAAGCACCGGAGACGTCTCGTGCAGGCCACCATCTTCTAGAATCACAACGTCTACCAATCCATCGATCTCTCCGAGCATCTTCGTTCCTTCACGAGACCGTCGCCCCCTCACAGCGCGACTGAAATCCTCCAGCACAACGACTTCCACCAGCCCGCCGTCCGGCTCTTCGTCGAGAAAGCAGCTCCGATCGGTCTCCACCTCCGCTTCACTCCCGGAAAAATCCGAAGCTACATCCGATTGCCGCTCCTCGATCGCACCATTCGCCGCGCCGCTAGCCTCGGCACACACAGCGAAGCCATTGCGCGGCTTAACCTCCTAGCATACACAATCAGGGAAGACGAACCGTTCAGCCTCTTGCCGCCGCCGCCGCCGCTCGAATCCCGACCGAATCGGGCGCGGAACCGCGTCGTCTCGCCTCCTTCCGAATCCCACTCCTGCTTCATATCGTCTCCACCGCCCCCCCCGAAATCCGGCTCAGAAACCCGCAGAAATCGCCAAAGGAGAGCAGATCAAAACGACGCCGCGCGAGCGCGCGAACCGGCACCGAGAGAATCCGGAGACGGCGACGGCGGCGACGTACCGAGCGCGGAGCCCCGGGCCATGAGGAATCGGCGGAGGGAGCGCGGCCGGGGAAGCGATCGGGGTCGAGAAGGGGGCGGGCGGGGGAGGGTTTCGCCGGCGGAGGATTCGGAGGCGCGGAGGCGGAAGGGGATTTGATGGGGAAGCTTGAAGATGAAGGAAGAATAAGAGAGAGAAAGAGGGAGAGAGAGAGAGAGAGAGAGATAGAGACCACAGTCGTTGAGGAGAGAGTGGATCAGTGTGTGTGCTTTTCGGGAAGCGGAGGGGGAGGAGTATGCAGCGAGAGCCGAGAGGGACGGTGGCAGATCCGTAGATATGATCAAAAGGAGCCGCTTGAAAGCCACCTCGCGGCACTGGACCAAAATGCCCCCGTCGATCGATAAAATAAAAATCACAACACCAGGTGAATATCCATTTATCTGTGTCTCCTGCCGTCCCACACAGCAAAGCATTATCACAAGACTCTCGTTTAGGCTCCGCTACTTATTTCGCGAAAAAACGAACGATTTAAAAATAATTATTTGTACCACTCGAAATAATTGTTGAATGAAAAATATTTTCGTTTATTTATTTATTTTCTAAGCGATATAGCGATCATTTCTAAAAAACAATGCTTTTAAATCGTTCATTTTTGCGAAATAAACGAAACCTAATATGTCTATTTCTTTTTACTATTTATAACTTGTTTCTATAAATTTCTTCTTTTTTTTACGTTGGTTTTTCACCTTTCAACCACGAGTATATTATAACTTGTAAAGACGTAATTGCACATAAATTTAACTAATTCATATTAATATTTCTATAATTTTGTTGGCGTCATTTATTACTTACCACTTTACGACTCCTAATCAGTAAGAAAATATTGATGTAACGTACAATGGGATTTTCTCAGCTGACTTGCCGATTTAGATTCTTAGCTTAAGCTACATTTATTTGAGGGAAAATTTCATAATAAAGAAAATACTTTCCGAAAATTATTTTTTAAGAAAATGATTAGTTTTTTGATGTTTGATGATATGTGATCGAAAATGTTTTATGGAGTACGGATCTCAATTGAAAAATGATTTCGATCTCATAAATTTATCTCAAACCATGAAAAATTGGATCTTTTAAATACTTTATATTTTTCCTTTTTGTCTTTGTTATTTTAACTTCTTCTCCACCAATTGTCGAACCTTAGCGATCAACCTCAAGCAAGCTCAAGCCTTGCCATATCCGGCGAGGCTCAATCTTGCCTAATAAGAACCAAGTCAAGCCACATTGGCCTCGTGGCTATGGCCGGTCACCAACCATCGCCGAGGCCTAGTTGTTAGAAAATAATATTCTTGTATTGGAGGAAAATACAGTATTTATTGTAACTAGAAAAATAATAAATCTAAGAAAGCGATAATAATAATAATATAATAATCAATCCAATGTCTATAAAATATTTACATAAAAGATGCTAAACCACAACCAAAATACAAACTTGTCAATTGTAATAAAATTAATAGGAAATTAAATAGGAAGAGGTACAATTAACCAAATCTCTTTAAGACAATTAGTTCATGTCAACAATGTTAAGCAACTTCATGAACTACATCTCTCAAGATATAATACCTCGAATACCTTTGTATTAATACTATACAAACAAGATTTTGTCGAACACTTCTAGAATCTAATACACTTGGTTGAGTGATTTTCTAAGAGAAAATTCTTAATCCCGAATGACTCTATCTCCCACAAGCTAAAGAAGACTCAGAAAATACTATTTTTCGTGTCTTAGAATTGTGGCACGAGAGTTTAAGAGATGCATCATCAACAAGTCCATTAATTTGTCCATTAATACGAGTATAAAGCTGCTAGAATTGAGAGATGAGTCTTTTAATGGATCCATTAATTCGTCCATTAATGCATCCATGAAATTGCTACATGAGAGTCGAATAAATGCGTCAAGTAACACATCATAAAACCACCACAAGAGGACTGAAGAGATGTGCCCATTAATGCAACCAAAAAAAAAAAAAAATTAGTCGATCATACTCTACTCATATTCTAACTCTCACGCTCGCATTTTTGCCCCGCAAGAAATTTTTTTTCGCCGTTCCTACTCTACTTATATTCTAACTCTCACGCTCAAACTTTTGCCCTTTTTTAATCATCCTACTCTACTCATATTCTAACTCTCACGCCGGACTTTGCTCGCCTCCTTGCAAGGGGTGGGAGTCAAAACCCACTTGAAACTAATTCGTCCACACTCCAATCCCCTAAAAAGGTGGGGCGTTCGACACCCCAACCCCCTGAAAAGGTGGGGATTTGAACCCCTCACATCTCCTGGAAACTAATTCGTCCACACCCCAACCCTCACCCCTGAAGGGGTGGGGATTCGAACCCCCCACCTCTCCATTCCATGTTGGAATGGTGACCATTAAGGTAAACTCCAATGATTAATATATATATTGCACATAGCTAAAGAGATGTGAACTTATGTTGAGTCATCAACAACTTATAATTACAACAATCCTTCACACTAATAGCTGAACATAACATTTTTTTTTTTTAACTCAAAGAATTCCCAAGTGTGCTCCGTGGAGATAAACCGCATCAAGGTAAGTAACTTTCACTTTAGTGAAAGTCTATCGAACTTACTTAACTAGTTGATGGACTAAACCTTGAATTGCTAGTTGCTAATGTAAGTCCAAAAAATAGATTTCACACAAAGTATTGTCAATTTAAGATTGGTTCTCGGGTTGTGTCCATTCGTTTAACCCTAAACCTCTCAAGATTCATGTGTGATTTAGAAAATTTAATCTTTAAAGATTTTCATTGAGTCAGCTAGGTTCACATATATAGGTGCATTCTATCAAAGGTATCTTACCTTACCTTACTAAGATTTTGAATTCTAAGTTATAGGAATAATTAAATGTGACGACCCTAGCTCATCATGGCTATAGTAGAACTACTATCGCCATTATCTTTTTGATTTTACTTTTCTTAAGCATGCAGAAGCGTAAGTGACTAAAGAAAATCTTGGGATACACGCAATTTTCTTTAAACGGGACAACTTCATTTCTTATTTGTTTATACATGTACATCAAACAACAAGTGAGGGACTTTAGGGAATTCAAAAGGTCAATACTACTAACTATATTGGACTCTATGACGATCACCGTCCCTACCTAGCTATACAAGTGTCGTCTAACTTTTGGCCCTTGATGTCAAAATGTTTTCAGCTCCAAAAATTTTGCTTCACTCTTACCTCCCTCCTATGCTATGGGGCTACCTCCATCTCTTGGCCCATTAGAGAATAGTGGGAGTGAATCCACCATGCATATGTGGACATGGGGCATACATCCCGATGAACCCAAGGGTGACCTGCCTCGTAGGAGGCCCTACATCAATGACCATATGCGACTTGATTCGAATAAAGATAGTATTCGGAAAACCAAAGTCTACGAACCTATCCTCCTCCCATGTGAAGTCCATCGGCATCCCATAATGAACTATCAGGGAGGCAGATGGGATCAACATTCTAATAATTTGAAAAGCTGAAATCAACAACCAGTGAGTTACAACCCAGCAAGTAGAAGATCCACTAGTCTATACCACACAAATTGATCATTGCATCGACAAAGATAGCTTCAATAGAAAGCATAACAAATCGCATGCACATCAACTTACTCGACGACCTTTTTAAAGTACATGACAAACTAATATAGTGAAACCTTTTTCTTAATAGATAATAAGTAGTTCAATTTTGAAATACTAAAGTCATAATTAATATAATTTCATATTATCATCATCATCGGGAACCCCGTTACCCCCTCAGGGCATCTCACACCCATCCGGCATCACGAGGCAATTGAGGGAACCACGTTACACCCCAGGCATTCTGAGTAACCCAATTACCCATCTAGGCAATCCCATTACAACTCGGGGCATCATTGTCCTAAGGATAGATGGCATTCTCATTCACACCAAGATGCGTAATTCCATAATTCAATTAAAGTACGTTAACATCACTATTCAGGAATTCAAGCATGCAACTAATGTATCATCGATTGTTTTTAACCCTTAAACTAATATAAATACATCCATACAAATGTTAAATGAATGGTAAGGGAGGTCCCACATTCTGCGCCCAAACTAGGCTCATAGGGCGTCCTACATGCCTTTAGAGTTGATGGCAATTGTCTAGGTAAACGATCTTTAAAAATTATGAAACTTTAGTATGAGGTGGACAAGACCTAAAGGAACATTTTTCGGGAAGAACTCAAAATCCGATTAAGCTCATTCTTAATAATTTTGCAAATAAGGCTCAAAACAATCAAAATCTCCATAATGAAATTGAGTAGAAAAATAAATATTTCACTAGCCAATGAGATCGAAAAATTGTGAAAATTTAATATGTGGTAGCCTAAGATGTATTCTACAACTTGTGAAGAAGATATTTTAGAATTTTGGACCGAGAAATTTGTAAAAAATGAAAGACAAAAAGAGGTTAGCCCAGCAAACTCAAAAACAGATTTTGAATCCTGAAGTTTTAAATATATTTTGTCATACAAAATCCAAAAACTCTGAAATCAAAGTATGTCGTAGAACTACCAATAAGGGACAACTTTGGTGAAGAATGCGCAAGAAATTTGCACCATATAAGTCGGCACGAAATTAGCAAATTTCAAGGTTGAGCTAGAACCAAACTTGTCCTCAGCCCAGCCACTACTTTCCTTCAAAGTTTATGCCGTTTCGGCCCTCGCATGTGCCAAATATCAACCATCCATGCCTCTATGGTCTAACCACGATTTCGACTATTTCGAACTCGACAACGAAGGTAGGTAAAGTAGTTTGAAACTTCCAGTTAAACGAGTAACGTAGTTGAAACTTCAATCAAACGAAAACCTCAACAACGTTTTTGAATTTCTAGGAAACTATTCTCATTGTACGACAAACGATCAATATATGATAGAATGGAGGATATCCACTTGCCTCGGGTCCTCATGTACGGCGGTTGCGACTCGACGAGATGAGAGGGGTTGACGGTGGCAATGTGGCGCTACCTTGAAAAGCAAATTTTTCTGGTGACCTTGCTAAGATAGGATACTTGTTGCTGGCTTCTAATCTTTCGTGGTTGAAGGCTGGATGAAAAGTTGTTGTGGCCTAGACTTTCTATTTTTCTTTTATGGCAACGGCTACCAAGGGAATTGAAGAAGAGTGGCGAAGTTAAGGTGGTGGAACGAAGGTGAATGACGTCTCTCTCTCTCTCTCTCTCTCTCTCTCTCTCTCTCCATTTTTCTTCAATCAACATTGCCCACCTTGGGCAGCCTTTATGGACTCAATTACCTATTACCTTATCCTATGCCAACTAGAAAGGTGGTCTTGTTTGTGACACCTGAGGAGTGAGGGAAAGAGTTCAAAATATCTTTAGATGATGCAGAGAATTCAAGGGTCTCCGAAAGGGTTGGATAGCTGGTCAAGCTGTTGATTTTGTTATGTGGACGTGGCAATGATGAGTTGTGGGAAATAGAGAGAAGCCAATGACAAAGGGAGTGGCTTTCTTTCTTATGCTGCTTATGATCTTCATGCCATGATGAAGGATTTGTGAGTTTGCGATCACTTGATCTAGTTGTGAGTGGTCCCGAGAGAGTTGCAAGTAATGTCGACTAGAGAGCAAAGTGTGACGTCTTTCAAAGAAAATAGACGTCGAAGTTGTCGACGATGAGTAGTGGTGACAATTCGATGATGTGGACACATTCTTGAATAAGATGAAATTAGTATTGCTCCGTGATGACGTGATGTAATCCAAGGGGCGTAGTTCGACGATGAGCTTGTTAACATGGCATGGGCCATTAGGCATCCAAGACTCGTTATTTTGTCAAGCAAAAAATCCGGATGTTATAAATCTCCCCCTCTTAAGGAGCTTCAGCCTCAAAATTGAACATTCCTTATGTTTCATTGAAGAGATGGGGAAACTTTTGCCTCATTTCCTCCTCACTTTCCCATGTGGCCTCTTCTATGTTGTGGTATCACGATAATACCTTAACAAGCAAGATTACTTTGGTTCGTAGAACGGCTCCTTCCGTCGAATACTTGTACTAGCTTTTCCATGTATTTCACTTTTTGTCTATTTTGAAGACCTCATGATCCAATATATGAGCGGGGTCGAGTGGTACTTTTTAACATCGATATATGGAAGACATTACATAGATTCAACAACTTAGGAGGTAATGCTAGTCGATAGACCAAATCCCCTATCCTTTCGAGGATTTCGAAGGGTCCAATGAATCTCGAGCTCAACTTGCATTTCTTTCCAAATCTTGATACACCTTTCATTGCCAATACCTTTAAGAATACATGATCCCCCACATTAAATTCTAAGGGTCTTCGACGTCTATCTGCATAACTTTTTTGTCGACCTTGGGCCAACCTAAGCCAACTTCTAATGAGTTCCACTACATCCGATGTTAATTGTACTAGCTTTGGTCCTATCAATCTTCTCTCCACAACCTCATTCCATCATACAAGTGTTCTGCAAGAATGCCTCGAATGGGCCATATCAATGCTTTGTTGGAAGCTATTATTGTATGTGAATCCTACTAGATGCAATGTCTCATCCTAATTACCCTTAAAATTGATTACACAAACCCTTAGCATATCTTATAGCACTTGGATTACTCTTTCTGTTTGCCCGTCATTTAGATGGAAGGTTGTACTAAATTGAAATTTGGTCCCTAATGCATTAAGAAGACATTGCCAAAAGTTTGAGGTAAACCTCAAGTCTCGATCTGAAGTGATGGTTACAAGGACACCACGTAAGTGTACTATATGCCACACATATATCTCGCATATTTGCCCATCGAATAATTCATACGTCCGCTAAGAAGTGGGCAAATTTAGTCGAGCAATCCACTATAACCCAAAAAGAGTTGTCACTACTTGACGTACTTAGCAACCCTTGTACGAAATTCATCGTTATGTGCTCCCATTTCTATTCCGATATATTTAATGGTCTCAACATTCCTACAGACTTGCAATGTTCTACCTTCACTTTTTGGCAGGTCAAGTATTGAGATACATGCTTAGCAATGTCTGCTTTCATACAATTCCACCAGTATTGTAAATGTAAATTTCGATACATCTTTATATTTCCACGGTGAATATTATTATTACTTTTATGTGCTTCTAATAAAATTTCCTTTATTCTTTCCTCATTCTAGGGACACATAATCGTCCATGGTATCTCACTATTCCATCCTCAGAAACTTGGAACTTTGGTCTTTTCCCCGACAATGACTCTTCTTGAAGTTTTATGATTTCTGAGTCCGATTGTTGTAGCATTCTAATTTTTTGGATAATTTCAAGTTTGATCCTTAGTGCAGCTAGTACACTAGTGAGATGATCCATTTCTAACTTAAACTCAGGATTAGCTATTATTTCTAACAAGTTCCATTATCCCATCATTATACTTGCCATACCCACAGTCGACTTACAACTAAGAGTATCCGCTACATTGTTTGCCTTTCCCGAATGATATAATATCTCATAGTTGTAATCCTTCGGCAATTCCATCCACCTTATTTGCCTCATGCTTAATTCCTTATGGGAGAATAGACACTTCAAACTTTTGTGATCTATATAAATTTCAAGCTTCTCCCCATATAGATAATGTCTCCATATTTTGAGTGTGAAAATTGCTGCCGCCAATTCTAGATCGTGAGTCAAGTAATTCAATTCATAAAGTTTTAATTGTCTCGACGCATAGGCTATAACATTCCCATATTGCATCAAGACACACCCCCACCCTTTATGGGAGGCATCACTATATACCATGAATCCACTAGATCCAAAAGGAATAGCTAGTATCAGGGCTATGCTCAATTTTTTTTGAGTTCTTGGAAGCTCCTTTCACATCATCACCCCATTCAAACTTCACATTTTTCCTAGCCAATTAGGTCAATGGGCTTGCAAATAGGCGAGAATCATTCTATAAATATCCTATACTACCTTGTAAGTCCCAAGAAGCTTCGTATTTCCATTGGCGTCATTGATCTTGGCCAATTTACTGCTATCTTGACCTTTGCTAGTTCCAAGATGAAAGTGCTAGTATGAATACCTAGAGGGGGTGAATAGGTGTGAAGAAAAACTTTCGCGAAATGTAATAAAATATTTTTCTTTTGAATATGAGTATGAAGAACAACAGGCTTTTCAAACAAAGTTTGAAAAACAACAGATTTTGAGCGAGTTCAAACTTTAAAAGTTAAATAGAACTACGAACAAAATAAAAGAGTTTAAGAAAGAGAATAAAAACGCATAATTTATAGTGGTTCGGCTAAGATCAAGCCTACATCCACTCTCCCACGTTAACAACCTTATGGCTGAATTCCACTATGCAATCAACAAAAGATTACAACTTTGAGTGCAAATATTTAGTGGTAGATCACACTATCTCACTAAGTCACTATTTTTGTATTTCTCTCACAATCACAAATATTTAAGCTCATAAGAGACAAGTGTATAATCAAAAGTTGCTCAAACTTTGGAATTATAAATTCTACGCTCTATCTCTTATTTGCTCATTAGTCCTTGATCTCCTTAAATACTCATCCACTTTTAAACTAGCCGTTGGACAGTATCTAGAGGATCGTCTTCCAATCTACCCATTGATAGATCTGTATCTAGAAGATTTGATAGCCATTGAGTGATTGAAATCCCAAATTGATTCTAATCGCCCATACATGTGGCACCCTCGACAGCCCCGAACCGTTTGGGGTCGCCATAGCTCAACTTCCATTCGCTTGACTTGATAACATGTCACTCTGATACCATTTCAATTGCAGCGGGTCCATACAACCTAGGGGTTTACATTTTTTTTTCTCGATCGGTCCCTTGCGCAATTCATATAATGAAAGCATATCTAACAACTCCCTTCCATATATTTAGAAAACAATGCACACCAACTAAACATCTTTTATAAGTTAAAGCTGAACACTTTTATTTACATAAAGCAGATGGATATCTTTAGTCGGTACATCAAAATGCCATGGTTTTCTATATTTGGCTATACTTCAAAAGATGACCGACATCTTTTCAAACAGTCGTATACTTAGGCTCCGTTCGTTTCGCGGAAAATTGGCCAATTCCGGAAAATATTTTCCTGGAAGTCATTTTCCAGGAAAATGACAATATTTTCCGGTGTTCGGTTAAAACTTGAAAATGTTTCGGAAAATATTTTCCGATGTTCGGCTAAAAGTTGAAAATGTTTCGGAAAATGTTTTCCGGTGTTCGGTAAAGAAAATATTTTCTAACCATTATGCTTGGGAATAGTTTAACATGGTTTGGATCCCAAATAAGCTTTCTTTGAATGGAAGAGTTAACAATAAACATTTTCTGTCCTTCAAGTAAAGGTTTGTCTCTACATTTTTTTTTTTTCATTCGACCGAAAATTTTTATGTGAAATTGAACGATATATTACAATACATTTATCAATAATACTCACGTTAAGGGGGGCGGTTCCCATTGCTCATAGATAATGTCAATGCCCCGTCGACACGAACCAGATCTTGTTTCTCTTCTAATCGAGCCCAGGAACTCATGCGATTCAGCACTCGAGATTTACCGGGCTTGTACGCACCGGAGCCCACCGATAATTTTCTTTTTCTTTTTCTTTTTGGGGACTTGGGTTAGTTGGGGGGTGGGTTTGGTTCTCATGGATAGTCGTTTCTTGGTCTTCTTGCCACTATCTATTTCTTACCCATGCTAAAAAGTAGTTCCAAAATCTTCCACAATATTTGTGGAACCCATCCTGGTAATCATCAATGGAATTAGCAAGTAAATAGTGGCGAATTCTCCATATGAATCCATAAGAGCATCATAGATAAATTAGGCAAGCAGAGGGTTAATTACAAAACACTGCTATTTGACTACAGGTGTTAAATGTCCGAATCCAAAAGACAATAATAACTACCCAATTGACCTATGGATTTCATAAAGGCAAAAGCACCCCTGCTTTAAGCAACTCATTCAGTTCATACTCTTTTGACCAGCAAACTCATCAGATCAAGCTATCAAAAATCTTGTGTTACCTCTGTTACCTTGACACTTCTACTGAGCACCTTGCATAAAATTACACATCAGTGGAATTTTGGCAGCCATAATATGTCTACACACCTATCTCTTCATCTACTTTGTAGTAGATTGTCTAGCCAAAAATGCTTGTTGATGCATCAATGCAGTATCAAAATCAGTTCTCGATCACCATCACTATCACGATCACCAACCATACACCCAGAGACAAGTATATCACTAATGATGATCTCCTTTGCTTAGAAATTTATCAACCCATACTTTGCGAAGAGTCGCACTCTTCACCATGAATGCTTTTCCAATTTTTTCATTTTCAATTAGATGGTCAAAAACTGATCTAAGGGTAATTTCATCGTATCCATCCACTTTCATCACCTCATTGTAGAGTTGAGAGTAATAGACTTGAGAGTGATCCACATCCGTATGAGCCAATGACTTAATTGCCGAGGCCATCTCTCCAAGTTGTGTTGAAAGTGCAACATACTTGTCATCATTGTTGGAACCTTTTCGCCTTTTGCGAGACCTCTTTTCTAAATGCACAGTAGAGGAACATGTTTTCGAGCCCTTCATCAACTCATTGAAGTCATCGAAGTCATCACCTAAGTCGACAGGTGAGGAGTCAACTTCGTTGCATCGATGTCCCCGAACCGTTTAGCAAAGCTTCCGGTGGCTATATCTCTCCCAACCACCATAGCCATCTCATCATACATGTCAATCATTTTATTCAAATACTTTCCATGAGAAGGATGGACCTGTAAATGCACAATATTCATTCATTCAGTCCAACATGTTAGCAAATGCATTAAAGTTTAAAAATCTTGACTGAGATGGTTAGGAAATTATCCCTTATATGCTGAGTAAATATATAAAGACACATAAAAATGCTTATGTGAAACATTGGCTAAAAGAATGTATTGAGCAAGTGATGAGAAAAATTACCGCCACATATTGATCAAATTCATTTTTCCCAGCTATGACCATTTTCAACTTGTCATCCCAACTGAATCCACTCTTGCCACGCACAATTTGAATCGTCTTCCAATTGCTTTTGACTGTCTTCAAATGGTTCTCAACATGGTCGGGCTCACAACAAACACTAAACTTCTCATTTATTGTATTGACAACTCGAGTAATTGAAGAGGGTTTGAATGTACTTGAAGGCTTGTTTCCTTTACTAGCTTCATCAGCGAGAATTTCAAGTAAAACACGTTCCATAGGCTTCGACCATCTAAATTGCTTGACCTTCTCATTGTTTGCCTTACTTTTACTCATCATGATAACTACGTAACAGCTTTAGACATTAGAATAAGAAAAAATATGACGAAGATGGACACATAATAAATATTTAGAGATGATTATCATTAAAGAAATGAAAAGCACATGTTCAAAATAAAGCACTCAAAAAGAAATAAAAGTAAAACTATTGGCTTCTTGTAATATTTTGATAACTAATCCACATTGCATGTGCAATCCTATCCCTCTTTGATGCCCATATCCTATTTTCCTCCCTTTCCTCCCTTTGAGAAAGTTGGATTCTTGGATTTTCGCTTTGAGATTCCATTTCTCTATTCATCTCTTCCATGATAGAGTCATTGGGATCAGCTTTCACAATAAAATTGTGAATGATACAACAAGCTAAGACAACATCGACTTGTTTTCTAAATGACCAAAAAGGTTCCGAAGCCAATACTCGAAAACGCTTCTTTAGAACTCCAAATGCTCTCTCAACAGTAGTTCTTAGAGATGAATGCCGCAAATTGAATAGTTCCTTCTCGTTTTCAGGAGGGCGATCACTAAACTCCTGCAAATGGTATCTAACACCACGATAGGGAGAGATGATACCATTTTGGATTCCATAACCAGCATCAGCAAGATAATATTTTCCTACAAATTATAAATAAGTTTATTATCAAGTTACTAATCTCAATTCACATAATGTGTGTAGATTCATTTTTCTTACCTCTAGGAATGTTCAATCCATTCGGCCTTGAAAGTGCATCAGACAAAATACGTGAATCATGAGATGTGCCTTCCCAACCAGCTAATACATAAGAAAATCTCAAGTCAAATGTAACGGCGGCTAATATATTTTGTGTTGTTCCATCCTTCCGACCACGAAATCTTCCTTGAATTTCAAGAGGAACTGATGCATGTACATGAGTTCCATCTATTGCTCCAACACAATCCTAAAATAATCAATATAGTTACCAACCAAATACTAATGAAACTTCTCAAGCAATTTATAGACTTGTTTTTTCAAATTCCTTACCTTAAAATATGGATAAAACCTTCGATTGTTACTTATCTCAGGAGGAGTGGAATTGCCTGGTTCTTTCACCACATGCTTGTATAATTTCAAAATCGCTTGCAGGACGATTTTGAAATATCTATGAACGGTGTCTATTGATCTATGAAATCTTCCCCCAATGACTCTAAACCTCACATTATGTCCAATGATATGACAAAATACCATAACTTGCTCCATAATAGAAACATTTATAGTAGAACGCAACAAGTTACTTGCACCAAGTATCTTACAAAGGTCTAAAGGCATCATCCGTATTTGATCTACACAATGAGTATCACCACTATATAACACACGATTCATATATAACTCTCTCTCATAATCTCGATTCACATGAGGCTCTCTCGGTATGCGATTCTCCGAATGATCATAATCATCCATAACTAATGTGATAAGCTGTCATAACCGCTGCGCAGCTGCACCGTTACCCGCTTGAATTTTGTTATCCATCTATATTGGAACATAATAATCATGAAACACAAATTCATATGAAATACAAGAACATCAATACTAGAAGAACCAGAAAAATAGGGGACAGCAGATGATTGTAAGAATGTATTACCTTACTTTGTCCGTGTCAATGTGGATGTCTAGCTTAATCAATTTCCCTTTGTAGATATCTGTAATGTTATCAAGTTTAAAGTGAGAAATATATCATCTTCAAAGAAATATGATTTAACTTATGTATTAATCATGCAAACGAGTATAGTTGCTGAAATATCCACCAATTCTCGAAATGTTAAAGTGAGAAGACATACGATCTTACGGATTATTCATAATATTATAGGACCCATCATCATATAAAAGAATGACAGAAAAGAAGAAAGCTGATGAAGAATCATAAAACTGACACCACATGAAGGACATGTACATATACATGGCGAGAGCGACAAATCTTCAGTTTTTACTCAGCTAATCATTGTAAAGTTCTATTTAGAAATCATACATTACGGCTTACCATAATATATACCCGATCATAATTATGACAGTAATATGTTAGTCTACAGATATAGGCATATATCCATGAATTCCGCAGAAAGAGACATGGACTGAGGAGGAGGATAAGATACTAATTCAAGCACACACGGAGATTGGTAATAAATGGTCTGAAATGGCGAAGAGACTCCCCAATAGGACCCAGAACTCGATCAAGAATCACTGGAATGCCACCAAAAGAAGGCAATACACTAATTCATCTACATCTACATCAGACTTGGACTCGCTACATCAAGCTTTAATGTTGTCGCCAAGATTGGTCAGCTTTTCTATAGGGAAAAGAAAATGAAACCTACCATAAACAGAGCATCCGAGAGCCTCTCTTGCAAGAATATATTCAGAGCTTGAACTTAAATAAGGGCGCTAACCGAACCACACTAAAGTTGAAATAGTTCACACCAACTACATCCGGAAGGCGACCGATGAAAGTATCAATAAAGGAGTTTTCAACGACGGTGAGCTAACAATGGTGATTAGAAGTGACAAATCAAGATGGTGACTGCTATCAAATGAACTCATGGCACGAAAAGTTGCAGAACACAAAATCAATGAAGCAAGAGTAACCACCAAATTGTGAAGATCGGATGCTGTACAGGACCGACTGAATCGAATTGTAGCAGCTGAACAAGAAATAAAAGCATCAACATTGTTCGCTAATCACTCAAGTACACGAGTCGTTTTAACTTTTGATCTACTTGAATTTTGCTGCGATGTATCGATTTGATTCATACAACTTTTGTCATCTTTTGTAAGAAGATTCTTTATGAATAAGAGAATCAATTTCTTTGTGCTTCAGAGAATCAATGAAAAGAAGAACGAGCATTCGAGGGGGAGATGAGTAACCAATTTGATCTAACCATCTGCGGAGGCTGCTGCATCTTCGCTGTGTCTCGTCTTACTCCTCCTCCTCCTCCCCAACGCGCATTCAATCGAAGGATCGATGGAATCCTCCCCCAAAAACCCTCTATACATGTAAACAAGAGGAGAGAGATCTATGAGGACGCTTCAATCCGTGCATACGCCGCTTGAAGACAACTACGCGTGGAAGAGTATGAACTGACCAGCAGTGAAGAGGAAGCAGGGCAAGTCGCGGAGATCGAGCACCGCTGGACGAGGGGGAGGCTCCGATGCTGCTAATCATCGGCGTCGAAGGAGGAGGACGAGATCACAGGGCTTAAGGGCGGAGATCCAGCACCGCCGGCCCTGCTGCTGCTAATCGTTGGCGTCGAAGGAGGAGGACGAGATCAGAAACCTAGGGCTTCGTGAGGGCGGAGATCCAGCACTATCGGCCCCGCTGCTGCTAATCGTCAGCGTCGAAGGAGGAGGACGACGAGATCAGAAGCCCTAGGTTTTGTGAGAAAGAGGGCAGAACAAGAAAGAGGGCAGAACAGATGAGTAATGAAAGATGAGAGCACGCAACGCGACGGGAAAAGATTTCCTCCGGAAAATGTTTTCCTCTTTTCAAAAAGAGGAAAACATTTTCCAAGGTTTGATGGGCAAATTTTCCTTTGACCGGAAATTATTTTCCTTGACCAATTATTTTCCGCCATCCGAACACCGGAAATTCCGGAAAATATTTTCCCGGAAGTTATTTTCCGCGAAACGAACGGAGCCTTAAAGTCCATCGATCAATGTCGGCATCCAAAAGTTCCTTCATTTGCTATCCTCCTTCTCGCGGTCATATCCAACCACTTGATCCATCTACCGATGGCAGTGGCAGCAGAGTTATCTTATCTAGTCTTAAATGTTATTCCCCAAAAGGGGTGAGTACAACCACTCAACAGTAAAGATCCACCAAACTACTTATTGCATCACACAGAAAAATCAAGGCATCATAATAAAGTACATATCATCCATGCATTCAAGCATAACTTACTTTGCAGCCATACATATGTCATCATACCATATGTACATATATACTATCATGCACTCATCATCAAACATTCATGCATATATCACCATGCCATATGTGCATATACTACCATGTACTCATCATCAAGCGTTCATGCATATATCACCATGCCATATGTACATATACCACCATGTACTAATCATCAAGCATTCATGCATATCCAAGCCATATGTGCATATACCACCATGCAATCATGCATATCTCACCATGCCATCGTGCATATACCACCATGATTCATATCATCCATGCTATCAAGTATACATCACCATGAGATCCATTTACGCCTTCATGATCGCATATTCAATATCAAATAGCATTAATTTACTTTCATAAGCAGATTATGCATCATGCCATATGCATACATCCATGCACATGATTCATTTTCAATTCTTATCTTTCACAAGGATCTCATCAGTTTTTCTTTCCAGGGATCAATGTTTGCATCCCACAATTTATCACTCGCATCCAACCAGGCATCGCGAGGAACCTCCGAGCATGCATTCAAAATACAACTGGGCATCCGGCCCCCCACATTTCGGGCATTTCGCATCACAACTAGCATCACGAGGCATCCCCCCAGGCACAAACCTCCGGGGCTTCCGGAATTACGTACCGACATACCACCAGGATTTCCCCCCGGACTTACGTACCGTATACCACCGGGCATCTCGAAACTCCCGAGGACCCTTCAGAATTACGCCACAAGGCCACCGGACATCCGGCATCCCCACATTCCGGGCATCCCAACACTCCCAGGGCATCATTGGCTCACACCTCCGACAGCCTTCTCATCACCACAATGCATATTCCCATACATCTCATTTTCGATTTCACATTTGATGCAACAATGCCAATGATTTGACAGCAGCCCTTTTTAAAATCATATAATATGCCTTGGGGAAAGTATCATTTGATGCAATGGTTTTGAAAACTTCATTAAGTTCATGAAAATCCATCAATCCTTTTGATGTCATATGAAATGCATGAATGTCATCATGTCATTGCACGAATAATAATCCAGGATATCATGATTTACATAATAAATCCAATAAAAAGTAAATAAAACAATTTCCAGCTTAAACAGTATCATGATTTACATAATAAATCCAATAAAAAGTAAATAAAACAATTTCCAGCTTAAACAGAATGCGTGCTATTCATGAAAAATTCTAGAAAATTAGAAAAAAATGGAAATAAATTCTGAAAATTTATCACAATGTAGATAAGATCTAAGAAAACATATCTTGTGAAGGACACCATATCAAACAAGGCTTCACAGAATACGTACAGATCCGTATATATCACTGAAAATGGTTTTTAACATGACCCATGCACAATTTCGAAAACAACTTCAATTGAACCCTCAAATGGACTCAGAAAATTCTGAAATTTTGACACGTTGTAGTTAAGATCTAGAGTTACAAGTTTCATGGAGAAATCGAAGTCCAATTTGTTCTGGATTAAATGTTAAAACCAATTTACTTTTCCTGTTCTCGGTGTCGTTTTTCAGATCTACCCGTGTTGAAGAAAAATCGTTTCCTTGGTCATTACTGGTCCATTTATTCTGAAATTTCAGTATGTTGTTCCTCAGAATATTAAATACAACTTTTATTAAGGACACACTATCAAATTTTAACCTTATGATTTTATAAAAATCCCGAAATTATACTAGGTCGAAGCAGCATTTTTTCCCAGATCCAGTTTCTTCAAAAGACAACGGTTTTACCTACCTATTTTTGTTCATTTCCTCTAAATTTTTATATGTTATACCTAAAGAAGTATAATACAACTTTTGTTAAGAAACCAAAGTGAGATTTCAACAAGAAAGTTACTTTACAGACCACGAAACCACTGAAGGTCATCACGACGAATTCCAGATCTAGTCTCTCCAAAGGAAAATCGTTTCACCAAGAAATACTTGTTTTTTTTATCTCAAATTTCATTATGTTATTCTTCAAGATGTTCTCTACAAATTTCATGAATAAGTCGAAGTGAAATTCCAAATAAAACGTCACATGCAACACACGAAATCACCAAGAGGTCAACAAAATAGTTTCCAGATCTAATGTTTTCGTAGAAAAAGGGTTTCACCCCTCAATAATTATCTACTTTGTCTCAAATTTTAGTATATTATACTTCAAGATGTTCTCTACAACTTTCATGAAGAGGTCGAAACAAGATTCCAACTAAAAAGTCATATGCAACACACAAACTTGCGGACAGTCAGACTGGTCTTTCCGAAATCAGCATGCATGGCCAACGAATCTCTCTTCAAAGCTCCAAAATCTCATCCCATCCACCACAACCAAGACTTACCATCTACTACACATACACACAGCAATGCAAAGAGTAGGTTTTAGGACTTCACTTGCCTTAGATTCTAGCACAAATCAGCAACAAACAAAGGCAAAACGGCGACGGACGGACGGACATCTTCCTCGCGCGGCCTCCTCCTCCTCTCTCGGTTTCCCTCTCTCACTTGACAACTCTCTCTCTCTCTCTCTCTCTCTCTCTCTCTCTCTCTCTCATAACCGGCCACTCCCTCTCTCTCTTTCTTTTTGGTTGTTTAAATACTTGCATGCTTCCCTTTTTGCATGGAGGGACACTTGGTTACAAAGGGGCAACACTTGGCAAGCTTTTCTTGCCACTTGGCATTTTTGCCATGCACATGATGGGCCTTCATTTGGCCGGGCTTGGGCCAGCCTTGGTCGACTACTTGATGGGCTCCTTGGGCCAGGCCTCTTGGCCCACTTTAGGCCAACACACTTGGGCCTAAAGTCCAAGCTTAAATGGCCCAAAATTTTCTTAAATAAGTCCATTTTTACTTTTAATAATTTACCTTAAATCCCCACTTATATAAATACTAAATTACAATTTCATATGGCCATAAAACTTGAAATCATAAATCCATAAATTCCAATTTATAAAACACATGGCCAATGATAGGATTTTCTTTTCTATCAAATAATTATCCATTAAAAGCTTGGCCATAAATCTCATTGCAAATTATAGATCAAATGGCTACAATACATCTTGATGGTACTTCCATCACCTATTCATAGACCTTAATGTATCTGGAGGTTGCCATGAATTTTAAGATGCCACAATACAAACAGAATTTTTGTTTCCTTAAGTAAAGCTTCTTCGTATAGAAAGTTCTTGTCTTTATGATCCAATTGTCAATCAATTAAATTGAGTCAATCAAATATATCTTGATGTAGAATCCAAACCAGATTACTAGCCATTATATGTTTAGGACTTGTGTTACGTTCTGTCAAGTTGTTTCATTCTGAACAGCTTCGTTCTAAATCTATTACGTTCTGAACTCGTGTCTCGTTCTAGACGTAAAGTCTAAGAATGTTCTGTCGAAAATAAAGTCTGAGTGTTTTCAAACTGAAATAGACTTCAACAATATCATAAAGTCTATCTTCTGGTTCTTCCAAATATAGACTTTGACAATATCCTTTTTCATATTCTATCATCTGCATAGTCTATTACTCAACCATTAAATACGTTAGTAGCTTTTGATTTATTTTGTCATCTTTAAAACATTATAAGGGATTTCCCTAACAATCTCTCCTTTTTTCATGATGACAAAAAACAATTTGTGTATATGCAAATGTGTAATCACACTTTCTAAAATATTGAAAAATCAATCATCAAATTTTAGATTTTCAAAAAAATGTGATTTGAATCAAAAGACAGTAAATAGATTGAGCATAACAATATATATAAAAATAATCGCAGCTCAATATTATGTAATAAATAATATCAACCAATCAACACATATGCATATTAATATTCTCTCCCTCCCCATTTTTGTCATAATCAAAAAACGATAACAATGGAAAAAGAGTCATGTAGAGAATATAAAATGATAACAAATATCTTGCACAATTTTAAAAAATCAGCATTTACAAAGTAAATCGAATATTAAAGATATGTAATATAGGTCACTTCAATCATATATATCAACAAATATCCAATAAAAATCATGGATGCATTATAAGATTCACTTACCCTTTTTTGTCATAATAAAATGATAATATAAATAAGAGATTTGTTAATGACAAAAGGTAATAAAAGATGCACTAACTGGATTTCATAAATCTTAACAAGTTGTCACATTTACCTTTTCCTTCCTTTCATAATAATCAAGATCACGATCGATTCAAATTTTCCAAAATTGATCAATGCTCCCCCTCAATTTGTTGCCTTTTAGAGTTTGATCACAAATCTTTCCATTTCTTTTGGATTCACTTTCTCTCCCTTTCATACATTACATAAGGGATTTCCTCAATAATTTGCAAAAACTTTGCACAGGGAAGAGAATCTTTGAGCCTCCAAAAAATAGCACAAAATCTCCATGATTTTCAAATCTAGCTTTCCAAAATCCATATGGAAGATTCTTTTTCCACTTGCAAATTCTTGTATAATAGATAACAATCCTTGCAGAAAAATATCACGTAATACCTTCCTCTAATTTATGGATCAAACTTGTTAGATATGAGACATCTTTTAAGAATATAGCAAGAGTATCCATAAATACGCAATAATATCTTTCAAGATCAAAGGGATTTCATTGAGCATAAATCTCAATATATATATTATCAATGCATTTTGCAAGAAGTAAGTAGATATTTCTATCACGCGTCAAATCAAGTAAAAACTTGCAACGCCTTATATTTATGATAAAGATATTTGCAATATAAATAATATATAGTTCATAGGCAAATATCTAAAATCATGGTAAATGTATTTAGAGAGTTGCAAGGCAAGATAAAAAAAAAATACATATATATTCTCTTACCCAAGGTATATGTTTGCAATATACCATTGATTAAAAAAGATCATTACCAATCTTCGCAAGAGATACATTTTTTATTGCACCAAAATTTGTGTAGATTCACGATCATTCTTCTTTATAGAATTTCCTACAATCAACTCATTTCCTTTTTGGACCACCCATTACGGTGGCGTAGTTGACTTGAGCTTTGTGCCTCCCACGAAAGGTACCAAGTACGAATCCAAATGGTGTTACTTGGTGACTTAACCGCTGGCGTGAGTGTGGTGGTTAGCTTGTGTCAGCCCTAGGTTTTTCCCCTGACCGTCGGCTTTCGGGGTTTCCTGGGTCATCAAAAAAAAAAAAAACTCATTTCCTTTTTGGTATCCATCAATTTGGATCCTTCCATTTTATTAGAGCAAAATAGAAAATAATCAAATATTCTTTCTAAACTCATCATAACAAAGTATTTAAGGAAAGAATATTATGCACAATAATATATTGAAAAAGAAATTCTCACTTGGTCATAGCACGATAAAACCAGAGGGAATAAAATCCTTGAGTATCTAAGAATATCTTGCATATTAAATTAATATCACGTAAAACAGATTTTCACTTTGCAAAATATGATAATATCTAATGGCATAAAATCAAGCCAAATAAATTCAATTGTCTCTAAGCAAGATATCAAAAATAATCACATGATTCTTTCTTCAATAAATCATAGAATACGGTCATAATAAAATATGAATCAACTAACGCACAAAGAGAATATAAGTATAACGAGAATTTTTATATTTTGTACTCAAAAAAATATACCTTCCTTACCAAATTCTCTTTCTTTCTTCCTTTATTTTCCGCAAAAATAGCTCACATTTTCTTTGGTACCCATATTTTCTTGGGTCCATGAGAGTTAGTAGAATATGTTGTTTTTATCTAATCTTTCTTAACAAGTCTCCAGACTTTAAGATATTCTTTCTCAAAGTGTTTTGAATCTCCACAATTTAAACACTTGAGGGCATTTCGACCAACAGATTTTGTAAAGATCCTTTGAAAATGCTTTTTGTATGCAAGTTTAGGAGGTCTTTGTCTAAGTCTCTCGTTGACTTTAGGAAAATCTATTGGAAAATCACTTTCCTTATTGAAACCAAGTCCCGACTTATTATAATAAGGTACTTGTACGAAAATGATATGCTCCAATGTTTTGCAACCCTTTGAAAAATTCTTTCTTTAAAAATTATTTTCTTTGACAAGTAAATCTCAACTTTCTTTTATTTGTACAAAATCTTTTTGAAAAATTTCAAACTTTTCTTTTTGAGAAAAATCCTGTTGCCTAAGCTATGAATTCTCCTTTTTTAGTTTGGAGATCATTTTAAGAGAAGATTTGAGATTTAAGCAAAGCTCATTTATATACTTTGAAACTTTGATAGGAATTTTTGAATGGCTTATCACGATTTCCTCATCAAATTATGAGTCTGTGTCTGAGTCAAAATATGCCATTAAGCATATATTTCCTTGTTCATCATCTTCTTTCATTGTTCTTTTCTACCCATTCTGCTTATATTGTCTTCTTTCACTAAATTTCCTTCATTTCCTACTCAGCTTTTTGAATTTCTTGATCATAATAGCAAGTTCTTCGTCATCCATGTCATTTTCTAAGTCTACGTATCATCAAAATCAGCATTAGATTTTAAAATGATTGACTTTTTACCTTTGGGATATTCGTCATTGATTTGTTCCACTTTGTAGGATTGAAGAGTGTCAATTAATTCTTCAACGGAGAGTGGCATAATCCTCTGAGTCTCTTGGATTGAGGTCTTGACATGGTTCTAATCTTTTGAAAGACCTCGCAAAAGTTTGTTGACCTTCATTGGAGCAGAAATTGGATAACCTTGATACGCCAAACCATTTACAATTTCTATAAAACGACTGAACATATCTCTAGTCGATTCTCCTGGCTTCATCTTAAATGATTCATATTGGCCAACCAGAAAGTTTATTTTGGTCTCCTTTACATAATTAGTTCCCTCATAAGTGACATGAAGTCTATCACAGACTTCCTTAGCTATTTCACATTGAGAAATTCGGTTATATTCAACATGAGACAATGCACAATATAAAGAATAAATTGCTTTCAATGCGCAATATAAAGAATAAATTGCTTTTGCATCAAGAGTTTCTCTTTTGGACATCTCCATCCGAGACATAGGAGCGGGGGGTTTGGTTTCTTTGTCTTTTCCATTCTTATTTGATGTAAACGCAGCAGTGGGATTGATTCATTTTTCCACAACATTCCATTGCAAGGGATCTTTATGTTTTTTCCAAACGTTATATTCATTTCCATCAAAATATGGTGGCCTGGTGTTGCTCTATCCTTCCATAAGTCCTGGTGCCAAGATACTAGCCATAGAAAATCTTTAGCTCAAAAGTAAAAACACTTCAATAAAACGAGCACTTAACTCTGATACCAATTGAAAGTGCTAGTATGAACACCTAGAGGGGGTGAATAGGTGTAAAGAAAATTTTCGCGAAACGTAGTAAAAATTTTGCTTTTGAATCGAGTCGAAGAACAACGAGACTTTTGAAACAAAGTCTGAAGAACAATTATGAGACTTTGAACGAGTTCAAACTTTAACAGTTAAATAGAATTACGAACAAAATAAAGGATTTCAAAACACATAATTTATAACAGTTCGGCTTAGATCAATCATATGTCCACTCTCCCATGCTAACAGCCTTCTGGCTAGATTCCATTATGCAATCAACAAGAGATTACAACTTTGAGTGCAAATATTTAGTGGTAGATCATACTATTTCACTAAATCACTCTTTTGGTATTTCTCTCACGATCACAAACGTGTAAGCTCATAAGAGACAAGTGTATAATCAAAGGTCGCTCAAACTTTGGAATTATAAATTCTACGCTCCATCTCTTACTTGTTCATCGGTCCTTGATCTTCTTAAATACTCCTCCACTTTTAAACTAGCCGTTGGACAATATCTAGAGGATCGTCTTCCAATCTACCCATTGGATAGATCTATATCTAGAAGATTTGGTAGCCATTAAGTGATAGAAATCCCAAATTGATTCCGATCGCCCATACAAACAAAATCTTGATTTCTATAAGTAGAGTTTCTTCGTATAGAAATTTATTGTCTTCATGATCCAATTGTCAATCAATTAGATTGAGTCAATCAAATCTATCTTGATGTAGAATCCAAACCAAATTACTAGGTGTTATATGTTTGAAGCTTGTGTTACGTTCTGTCAAATTGTTTCATTCTGAACAGCTTCGTTCTGAATCTGCTACGTTCTGAACTTGTGTCTCGTTTTAGACGTAAAGTCTAAGAATGTTCTGTTGAAAGTAAAGTCTCAGTGTTTTCAAACTAAAATAGAGTCTGAGTGTCTTTAGACTGAAATAGACGTCTGTTTTTTGGTTCTTCCAAGTATAGACTTTGAAAATATCATTTACATATTCTATCATCAGCATAGTATATTACTCAACCATTAAACACGTTAGTAGTCTTTGATTTATTTTGTCATCTTCAAAACATCATAAGGATTTCCTAACACAAAATCCCTTTTCCCGATACCTCATGGTCTAGAAATACTACCAAGTCCAACCAGAATTCACACTTATTGAATTTGGCATACAATTTATGGTCTCTAAGGGTCTATAGTACTATACTCAAGTGTTACTCGTGTTCTTTTGGCCCTTTTGAATATATCAAGATATAGTCAATAAAGACGATTACAAATTGATCAGAGTAGGGTTTGAATACCTAATTCATTAGATCCATGAATGTAGCCGGGGCATTCGTCGATCTAAACGACATAACCGGGGAACTCATAGTGCCCATAACAAGTCCTGAAGGTAGTTTTAGGGATGTCTTCCTTTTTAGTTCTTAATTGATAATACCCTAACCTTAGGTCTATCTTAGAAAAGACTAAACTTCCCTACAACTGGTCAAATTGATCGTCAATTATAGGCAACAAGTACTTGTTCTTGATTGCTACTTGATTCAGTTGCCTATAGTCAATGTAGAGACGCATCGACCCATCTTTTTCTTTACAAATGAGATAAGTGCACCTCATGGGGATGCGCTTAGCCTAATAAATCCTCTATCAAGTAATTCTTGCAACTGTACTTTCAACTCTTTTAATTCAACCAAGGCCAATCTATATGGGGCTTTTGATATTGGTTCAGTTTCATGCACTAACTTAATTGCGAACTAGGTTTCTCGTTTCAGTGGCAGTCTCGGTAATTCTTCGAGGAATACATCCAGAATTTCTTGGACCACTCAAATTTCTTCGAGTTTGGCTTCTTCCTGGGTTTGATCCTTTACTATTGCTAGGTACCCCAAGCACCCTTTGATAAGAAGCATATGTGCTTCTACTGTCAAAATAAAAGTCATTGAGGGGTTTGTCTCATCTCCAAAGAATTCAAAACTAGGCTCATCTAGCGGGTTGAATTGAATCATCTTCCTATAACAATTCACCCCAGCCTATTGCTTACGAAGCCAATCCATTCCTATGATGGCATCAAAGTCATACATGGTCATCACTATTAGGTCTATTTCATGATTTTGTCCAGCTATAGATATCTTGCATTTCTCGCATATTAATGTAGACAATATCGCATCTTTTAACGATATAGAAATACTAAATGGTGTGTCAAGGGGTTTAGTTTCTATCTCACCCAATCGTCTATATCTTTCGAGACAAAAAAGAATGTGTAGCACCCATGTCAAACAATGCATAAGCCTTCTTGTCATTTAAAGAAATCTTACATGAGAAAACGTCTTTGGAAGGTTCTGCTTCCTCTTAGGTGACTGCCTACACCCGTCCTTGCGCTAGTGGTCGTTGCAGTCTTCCTTACTAAAATACCCCGTCCTAATGTTTTTGTGTCAATTGTGTAGGGCTAGCATTCGCTTACATCTTCTCTTAGAGACAGTCCTTCATAATGTGTCCCCGTTGTCCACATCCAAAACATATGCTTGAGTTGTAACGCGGTCCTGGTCCATACTGTCCATTACACCTTTGGCGTGGTTCATTTCAGTTTGGTACTAGATTCACAGCCTGGCCTTTTCCAGTTCCTCCATAATTTCCAAAGTTTCACTTTTTATGTGAAGGGCCAGCCCGTCCTTGTGGTGGGTGGGGCCTCTTGTCCAATGGAATATAGTTTGGCGCCATATAGCATTCGAATCTTGTCATTCTTTCACTCTCTACATGCTCCGTTGTCAGTTTTGTTCCACAAACTCGCTCGTAGATTTCATTGTAGTCATTGATATTCAAGGGCACCAGCTATCTTATGATGTCTATACTTAGGTTCTTCGGGAACCTCTTATCTTTCTCCTTTCGATCTTCAACTAATCGGGAGCGTACTTGTACAGTTCAGAAAATTTTGCTTCATATTGGTCAACAATCAACTCTTTTTGACCCAACTAGACAAATTATGTTATCTTCTTATTCTTGGCACAGTCAGAGAAATGCTTCTTATAAAAATCCCTAACGAATTCATCCCATGATACTACTGTACCAGTCGGGAAAGTCATGGCCCTAGAGGCCCTCCACCAATGTTTAGCGTTCCCTTCCAAATCATACTTTGCCAAAGTTATCTTCGCTGTATCCTTTGCAGTTCAGCGAGGAAGATTCTCTCAATTCCATCAATCCATTATTCGGCCTTTTTGGGCTCTTCATACTAGTAAATGAGGATGGCTTTAGTTTTAGAAATTGCTCTCTTTGGTCCCTAGGGTTCATGTTCCACTCCAGGTAGTTGTTATTATTATTGTTGTTGTTGTTATTGTCAAGTTTGTCATTCCATCAAATTCACAATATTGGCAAGTACTTACAGGATATCCTCTATTCTAGGCTCTGCCCTCGAAGTAGTGGCTTCCACCCTCAGGGGAGAAGAACTCCTTGACCTCGTCATGATTTCTTGCAAATTGCTGAACCCACATAAACGATTGGTGACACTTAAGTCACTGATTGCATAAACATCAGTGGGATCTCGTCAACAACATATGCATATTGCTAGAATACACAAGTAACTTATAATCGTTACTCAAACATTACGAGTGACAATCCATCACCCGTTGTTCAAAACAATTCAAACACAAGCATTTAGTATCTTATCGAGAGTGTCATCCTAACTCCTTCAACTGTTAACACACCTCATCACTCCAATCAAACCTATGCTCCGATACCACTCGGGCGTGTGACCCTAACTCGTCATGGCTAATGTAGAATTACTATCACTATTATCTTTCTCATTTTACTTTTCTTAAGCATGTGAAAGCGTAAGGGACTAAAGAAAATCATAGGGTACATGCAATTTCCTTTAAACGAGGCAACTTCATTTCTTATTTATTTATACAAGTACATAAGACGACAAATGAAGGGCTCTAAGGAATTCAAAAGGTCAATAATATTGACTATACTAGACTCTATGTCGGTCACCCGTCCCCACCTAGCTATACAAGTGTTGCCTAACCCTAGCCCTGAACGTCAAAATCTTTTCAACTCCAAAAATTCTGCTTTCCTCCTACCTCCCTCTTATGTTGTGAGGTTGCCTCCATCTCTTGCCCCATCGAAGAACAATGGGAATGGACCTATTGTGCGTCCATCAAGATGAGCATACATCCCGACGAACCTAAGGGTGACCACCCCTGCGGGGCCCTACATCAACGACCATACGTGACTGGATCCAAATAAAGATAGTATTCGGAAAATTAAGATCTGCGAACCTATCCTTCTCCCACATGAAGTCCACCGACACCCTGTAATGAACCATCGAGGAGGCAGGTGGGATCAACATTCTAATTATCTAAAAAGATGAAATCAACAACCAGTGAGTCATAACCCAACATGTAGAAGGTCCACTAATCTATGCCTCACAAATTGAGCATCGCATCGTCAAAGATAGCTTCAATAGAAAGTTCAATAAATCACATGCACATTGACTTATTTGAGGATCTTTTTGAAGTACATGACATACCAATACAAGTGAATACTTTTCCCAACAGATAATCACTAGCTCAATTCTGAAATACCAAATTCATAATTGATATAATTTCATGCTACCATGATCATCTGGGGACGTTACCCCCCAGGCATTTTGTACCCATTCAGCATTATGAAGCATCTAAGGGAACTGCATTACACCCCACAAGCATCTGAAGAAACCTAGTTATCCCTCCAGGCATTCCTACTACAACCTGAGGCATCGTCGTCCCAAGGACCGACGACATTCTCAATTACACATTCAAACCATAATGCAACAATTCCAGAATTCAATTAAAGTATGTTAACGTCACTACTATTCAGGAATTCAAGCATGCAACTAATGTATCATCAAACGTTTTCATCCCTTAAACTAATATAAACACATCCATACAAATGTTAAATGAATTGTAAGGAAGGTCCCACATTCTAGGCCCAAACTAGCCTCATAGGGTGTCCCGCACGCCTTTAGAGTCAATTACAATTGTCTAGGTAAACGGTCTTAAAAAATCATGAAACTTTATTATGAGATGGACAAGACTAAAGAAACATTTTTCATGAAGAACTCAAAATCCAGTTCAGCCATAGTTCTAAATAGTTTTTGCAAACCGGGCTCAAAATAGTCAAAATCTCCAAAACGAAATTGAGTAGAAAAATAAATATTTCGTTAACCAAATGAAACCGAAAAATTATGAAAATTAATGTGTGGTAGCCCATGATGTACTCTACAATTTTTGTGGAGAAGATATTATAGAAATATTGACCAAGAAATTTTTTAGAAAATGAAAAACAGAAAGTGGTCAGTCCAGTAAATCCAAAAATAGATTTTGAATCCCAAAGTTTTTCAAATATATTTTCATCATATGAAATCTAAAAATTCTGAAATTAAAGTATGTTGTAGAACTGCCAATGAGGGACGCCTTTTGTGAAGAACACCTCATGAAATTTGCACCACATAAGTCAATAAAAAATTAGAAAACTTTAGGGCCAGGCTAGAATCAAATCAAACGTGTCCTCACCCCCACGACTTTCCTTCAAAGTTTCTACCATTCCGGCCCTCGCATGTGCCAAATATCAGCCATCCATGCCTATATGACCTAACCATAAGCTCGACTATTTCCAACTCAATAGTGTAACTAAGTAACGTAGTCGAAACTTCCGATTAAATGAGTAACGTAGTCAAAACTTCAATTAAACGAAAATCTCAACAGCGTTCTTGAATTTCTAGGAAACTATTCTCACGGCATGACAAATGATCAATATAGGATAGAAAGGGGGATATCCACTTGCCTCAGGTCCTCATGTACGTCGGTCGTGACTTGGCAAGACGAAGAGGGGCTGATGGCGACGATGTGGCACTTTGCCTTGAAAGGTAAATTTTTCTAGCGACCTTGTTGAGATGGTACACTCACTTTGTTAACTTCTGATCTTTTGTGGTTGAAGGCTAGACAAAAAGTTGTTGTGGCCTGGAATTTCTATTTTTTGTTGTGGCGGTGGCTACCAAGGGAATTGAAGAAGAGTGGCAAAGTTAAGGCGGTGAACAACAGGTGAGTGGGGTCTCTCTCTCTCTCTCTCTCTCTCTCTCTCTCTCTCTCTCTCTCTCTTTGTGTCCATTTTTCTTCAATCAACACTGCCCACCTTAGGTAGCCTTTATGGACTCAATTACCTTATCCTATGCCAGCTAGAAAGGTGGTCTTGTTCGTGGCTATTGAGAGTGAGGGGAGAAGTTCAAAACATCTTCAAAAGATGCAAAGAATTCAAGGGTCTTCGGAGGGGGTGGACAGCTAGTCAAGCTGTTGATTTTGTGTGATGGACATGGCAATGATGAGCTATGGGAAGGAGAGAGAAGCCAGTGATGAAGGGGGTAGCTTTCTCTCTTATGTTGCTTGTGATCTTATGCCATGACGAAGGGTTCGGTGAGATTGATGATCGCTTGATCTGGTCACCGAGCGGTCCTTGAGAGTGTCGCAAGTAATGTCGACTGGAGAGCAGTGTGATGTCGCGCAATGAAAATGGACGTCGAAGTTGTTGACGATGAGTAGCGGTAATGGTTCGGTGATGGAGATACATTCCTTAATAAGATGAAATTAGTGTTTCTCTTATATGACTCAACACAATGCAAGGGGCATAGTCTGATGATGAGCTTGTTAACATGGCGTGAATCATTAAGCATTCAAGGCTCGCTATTTTATCAAGCGAAAAATCCAAATGTCACCTTAAAACACCTTAAGAAGCACTATTACATCATAAGAGTGGGAGACAATATGCACATTTGAGTTTCCAAAATTTACATTGTCCTATTGAACCTAGTCTATGAGATCTCCAATCTCTGAGTTAGGTTTTCACCTTAAAATCTCTTTATTGAGTTAAGGCTTTTAACTTCATTCCCCTCAATGTGCAGTTTGCTTGCTCTCTTCACAAATCTTTCATTTGTGGATTGGTAATATTTTCCTTTGATTTCAAAAGTCTAAGGAAACTATTCTCTTTAAGAGCAGTTTCCTATGGTGTTATATCTATGATGAATATGTGTAAGCTTATCGGTATATATCATATCATGTACCATTCCAATCATTGTTTGATTATTACAGTGAATGCATACTATAGGCACAGGTCTTGGCCACAACAAAACATCCTCTCAAAACTATCGAAGCCACTCTACTTCTTCAGTAGTTTTATCCAAAACAACCAACTCCAATTACATGGAGCATGCTATTAGAGTTGGTTTTGAGGAATTCCACTATATTAAACACCTTAAACACCTCTTAGCATGAACACATATTCGCTAGTCGACTTCGATTCATCAAAATTCGAAATTCAGTTGGTATTACAATAGCCTTTCAAACTAGTAAGATACTTGCCATATTGCAAAACATGATATTTGGTTCTTTTCAAATAACCTAACACTCTCAACAAAGCATTCCAATATTCGTGATCAAGATTACCTGTATATCTACTTAATCTTCCTACTAAGTACGCAATATTCGATCCAATGCAATGTACATGCTATCGATCACTTGAGAGTGCTTCAGTTGTTTGATTCTATTTTCGGGATAAGTACACTAATGGTGCCATAAGTTGTGTACGGCGCTCACTTTGGTGTCAAAAGTTTCTGTTGGATCACTTAAGTGCCAAATCGGAGGAAAAACGCTCACTTTGGTGCCACCGGCGAAAGATTCCGGCCTCCGGCGAAAGATTCCGGCCAAAATGATTTTAAAAAAAAATCGATAGGCCTTTAAATGACGTCGTTTTCGGTCCTCCTTAAGAAAACGACGTCGTTTGCCGTCCTACGTGGATGGCTTCATGGAAACGACGCCGTTTAGCTCACATGGGGAAGAAATTAGGGTTTCGGCGAGGTCGAAGCCGTGGCCGTCGTCGGGGTTGGGGTCGGAGTCGGGGTCGAAGCTGCAGCCGCCGAGTGGCCATCATCGAGGTCGGGGTCGGGGTCGGGGTCGAAGCTACTGCCGTCAAGTGGCCATCGTCGGGGTCGAGGTCGGAGTTTGAGCCGCGGCCATCGTCGCGGTCGGGGTCGAGGTCGAGGTCGGAGCCGCTGCCGTTGAGTGGCCATCGTCGGGGTTGGGGTCGAGGTCGGGGTCGAAGCCGTGGCCGCCGAGCGCAAGGATCGTCGAGGACGGCGACGGCCGGAGATTAGGGTTTTCGGGTGGGGGAGACACCAAACGGCGTCGTTTTGGTGTTTGGATGCTGACTCAGCTCTCCGACGAGCCACGTCGGCGTCAAAATTAATAAAAAAAGGCCACGTCGGATTTCCGGCCAATTTCGTTGGAGTTGGCACCAAAGTGAGCGTTTTTCAAATTTTTGGCACTTAAGTGATCCGACGGAAACTTTTGGCACCAAAGTGAGCGCCCCATACACAACTTATGGCACCATTAGTGTACTTATCCCTCTATTTTCAGTATTCATTCTTAAAGTTAGGTATAGAAAAAATGATAATTTGCACTCTCGATGTTGAATCATTTAAAACTCTCAATTACCTCTTCAACGTAATGAAATTGTGTTAAAACTAGACCATCAAAATTCCTTAAAATGTTGATGCCAAGGAAAACATCCATAACACCTAAGTCTTTTATCTCAAAGTTCTTCTTGACAACATTTTTGACGATTTTGATAAACCCATCGTTATTTTAAAAAATCAACAAGTTATCAACATATAAACAAATAAGTACACATCCAACTAACATGGATTTAATGTACATACATTTGTCACGCTCATTGATTTTATGCCCATTTTGGATCATCACACAATTAAACTTTCCATGCCATTATTTAGGGGCTTGTTTAAGTCCATAGTGTTCTTGTCCATTGACCTTGAATCCTTTAGGTTGTTTCATATAAATCTCCTTTTGAGATACTATTCGAAAATGTAGTTTTTACACCCATCTAATGTACTTGCAAATTGTATAACAAGTTATAACAATTAACATCCTAACTAATGTTGTTTTTGTTATTAGTGAGTAAGTATCAAAGTAGTGTAGACTCTCTTTTTATCTAAACCTTTTGGCAACAAATCGTATTCTATTCTTATCTACAAAACCATTAGCTTAACATTTCTTTTTGAAGATCCATTTCTATCTAATTGGTTTATTTCCTAATGGAAGATTGCCTAGTTCCCAAGCATGGTTACTTAGGATAGAATCAATTTCATTACCAACAACTTATTTCCAATAAGAAGCATCTAGAGTTGGCATTGCCTCTTTAAATGTATGAGGTTCACCTTTAAAAATGTATATCAAAAGTCAAGTCCGAAAGATGCTTCAATTTGCAACATCTTGCTCCTTTGAAGTTCAACTTCTTTGGCCTTAATTTCACCATTCTCAAATTATGATTTTCTAAATTTATTTGAAACAATTCACCTCGATTTCTTTTCGCTAAATATATATCCTCAAAAATTTTAACATCCCTTAATTCTAGGATAGTATTAGCATGGGTTTCCATATTTTCAAATTTGTGAACCAAAAATCTGTATGTGTTGTTATTTTGAGCAATACCAATAATATGCAATCCATTGTTTTAGGTTCCAACTTAGTTTTTAGGAGGAGGAATCATTACCTTGGTTAGGCATTTCTCATACTTTCAAAAAATTATAGGATGGCAACCTTACATTTCATAATTAATATGTAGTATTAACCATATTCTTGTGGAATACTTTATTAAAAATATAGTTTACAGTTAGTACCGCCTCCCTCCATAAGTTCTAAAGTAACCCCGAACTTGAGAGTATGGTGTTAGCCATCTCCTTTAGTGTTTTCCATTCAACAATTCCATTTTGCTACGAAGTATAAGGTTCATTTGTTTGGAAAATTATCCCCAAACTAGCACACAACTCCTTTAAATTGGTAGAATTGTATTCTATCCCTCTATCAGACCTAAGCACTTGGATAGTCTATCAAGTTAGCTCTTGACCTCATTATTTATACTTGATAAACAAGCTCATAGTCTCATATTTGCTAGTTAACAAATAAATAAAGCAAATCTAGTACAATCACCTACAAAGGTGATGAAGTACTCATTTATTCCTCTACTTTCTTCAAACTTTAAATCACATAGGTCATTATGGATTAGTTATAGAGGTACAATTGTTTTTTCAATTTATTTGAAAGGTTTTTTTAAGCAAACGTTTCCTCAACATAAGTTTCACATTTGTAACAAGCATCCAAATCAAATCTTGGAGTTAGCCCCAAGTTTGCTATTTTTTTTTTTTACACTGCATTATAGTTTACATGTTTAAATTTACAATGCCATAGATAAGGAGACATAACAATATAAACCAAAGAATTCTCTTTATTAATAGTCTTTGGGTACAAGAATTTTGTGTTTACATCAATGGCAATCATATTGACTTTGAACATGTCACTACAAAGTACATTTTCCTCACATATATCCCAATTAGAAAGTACAAACTTGTAAGATTCAAAAATAACTTTGAAACCATTCTCGACAAGTATGGGGTCAAAATTGAGATTTTTCCGCTTCTCCGGTACATGCAATATATTTAGTAGGGTAATCTCTTTGCTCGGGTGCTTTTTGCAATCCTTAGCCTGATGACCAGGCTTATTACAAACAAAATGCATCCCTTGAAATTCGTGGGCTATTTCTTTTACTTGTATTTTCCTAGAAAAGACATCCTCCTCTTTCTATTTTGGTTGGAATTTAAGGAGTAAACAATGTTGACCTTCGGTTCAATTTGAGGGTTTGCATTCCTTTTGCTATCCTCCTTGATTCCAAGGCACATAATGAAATTTTCAAGACATATCTTTTTTCATTTATGCTTCAATAACTTTTGAAGTCTAACCAGCCTAGAGGTAGCTTCTCAATAATAGATGCCACTTGGAATGACTTATAAAGTAACATTCCCTTTGCAAATATATCGATTAGAATTATTTGCAATTCTTGAACTTGATTTATGATAGATTTAAAATCCACCATCTTGAAGCTTAGCAATTTGACAACCACGAATTTCTAGGTGCCCACATCCCAACTTTTGTATTTCTTTTGTAAGATCTCTCCTAACTGTTTATGGGGAATTTATTGAACATTTAAAGATGTAGTTTCGGCATAGAAAGTCCTTGTGCTTCCAAGCCTCCAATACCCCAAGGCTGCGTTTGGTAGTCCGGATTTGAGTCTGGATAGGATAATTTGTTATCATATCCAATGTTTGGGAATGTCCACCGGATCGGACAAACCCGGATACATCTGGATAAAACGCCGGATAAAAATCCGGGGGAGGGGGTGAGATAAGCCCGGATTGGATAAGATTTTTTTTTAAGGAAAGAAAGAACTTAACAAAAGAGAAGATATCATAAGCATCTACATCAAATGGATGCCTCCGCCTCTCCGATTCATTGTCAGCCCTCTTCTTCCACTTCTTCTCCCATCTTCACATCTCGCCGTTTTCAATGGTGGCCACCTGCAGAGGTGGCCACAATTCCCTAGATCTAGGGCTTTTCCATGTCCTTTAATTAATTGAATTTTTATTTTTTAATTTTATAATTAATTGAATATCATATTTAGTTTTTAATCTTATCCTGAAGTGCGCCAAACACTTGATAGGATTAGATATGTTCGCCTTTATTATCCAGAGGATTTAATATCTTACTTTATTCTATCCTATCATGATTATTATCCCGACGACCAAACGTAGCCCAAGTGTCATGACATCTTGCTCATCTGGACTAATTGAGCACATTTCGATAAGTACTTGACTAGATTGGAAGTGGTCAAATAGAATAACATCCCCGCCGCCTTGCTTAAAGCCCACCTTGGTAAATTTCTTTGGTTTCTCATTCAGTGTTACTAGAGGTGGTACCATCAAATTAGACAAAGCTCATTGAACGATCTCTCCAAAATTGAACCATATGCCATTTAGCCTATACTATTTTGAAAAACAGTCCCAAGTATATCAATCCAGCAACTTGTACCTATACCACCATAGATGGTCTCGACTTGAAGGCCCCAAGTGTTTGCTACCTCAACACCTTGCCTTGAAATATGAACCTCTCCACTAGCAGCGATCAAACGACTATAATAATGTCTCCAAAAATGTATTGGACATCATTGGGTATTTAATTATTATCAACCATCTTGATTTTTTGATTCAACAAACAGTAAGGAATTAATTTTCTTAAGATTGTCAAAAAATAATATTAATGTATTGGAAGAAAAATTACAAAAATAATAAATCCAAGAATGTAATAACAATTATATAATAATGATCAAGCCAATGCTTATATAATATTTACATTTAAAGATGCTAAATCACAACCCATATACAAAATTTTTAGATTGTAATAAAATTAGTAGGAGATTGAATAGGGTGTGAAATACGACTAACTGAATCTCCTTAAGACACAACACAGCAAGCCTATTTGTATTATTAACACTATACATATAGGACTTGCGAAACACTTCTAAAAACCGGCACACTTGAAGGAGTGACAAAAAGAATTCTTTATCCCAAATGATTTCATCTCCCACGAACTAAAGAAAATTCAAAAGATAATCATTTTCATAAACTGAAGATTTGTCTTGGAATTGTTGCACGAGAGTTTAAGAGATGTTTCATTAACACTTCCATTAATTCATCTGCGAGTTGAGAGATGCATCCTTAATGCATCCATTAACATGTCATAAAACTGCTACATGAGGGCTCAAGAAATGCATCCATTAACACATCCATTAATTCGTCCACTAACATGACAAAAAATTGTTGCACCAAAGTGTGAGCTTATGTTGAGCCATTAATAACATATAATTACAACACCGGCTGGCAGAGGAAGAAGGAAAAAATAATAAAAGAAAGAAGAGCAAAAAGTAAAATATTAGCAAATTTGAGAGGAGCAATTTCCAGAAATTGTTTTCACCTCTTTAGATTTAGGAATTCACTTTCCTAATTTTATACAAAAAGGTTTTTAATGATCACACAATGTTGTCATTTAACTAATCATTTTCAATGAACAAATAGGTAAAAGTCTATCAAATTAACTTTTGAAAAGTACTTTCACCAAAACAAACACACCATTATTTTGATTATTTGATGTCATCAAGCATTTAGGATATTTGTCCTAACTAGTAGAACTCTATTTAGTCTCTTTCCTCCATTTTTTTCATTTGTCTACTCTTTCTTTCTAGTGGATTATGCTTCATTCTCTATGGTTCTAAACCTCTCTTCTTACACACTTCCATTATGCATCAATTGGTACCCGAGTAGCACATATGTTCTTCTTCAGTTGTTATTAGGATTAAGATCCTTCCATCATGTATTAGTATCATAGCTTAGTTTGGCATCCATCTAATCATTGCATTGTAATTCTAGATTGAAAACCAAAGTTTCAAGAAGCAAGCCAAGGACTCGTCCAATCTTAATGCAATTCTAGATCATTGCACTTCATGGTCCTAAACATGAAGACTTGTACCTCTCGCTTAGAAGAGTTCTCTTTACATTTGATGTAGCAATGTCTATCTTCAAACTTCAAAAAACCCAATTCAATTCCTATTGCAAAACCCTAGCTCGCTCTGTATTCCCTTACCACAAATCCACTGTAAAACCTTAATTCGTTCTTTATTAGATTCTACATCCATACTTTAAGCCATCTTCCCAAATTCCAAAACCCTAAGCCCACCTTCATACAACATAAATCATTCACCTTGAACCCCAATCCTCCTCATTTCTTCCCTGAATACCACTTACAGCCCCATTTATTGTTTTGATAAACAACAAGGCTTGTTGATACTCTTAGTTTCCCTATCTCAATTTTCTAATACTAAGGCTTGTTGTTGCTACCAATAGGTTTTGTGATTCGATTTGTGGATAGCAAGACTTACTGCTACTCTCATCCTCTCAACATCAATTTTCACACAAAAAGCTTTCATGGGGGACTCGGAAGCTAATTGGCAACTAGCCTTTCTCTACAAGAAACTGGGCAATCTTTGGTCAGTCAATAATATTATGGGTATGGATGATATTGATACATCTAAATAGAATAATGAATGTATATTAATGTTGATTGGGAAGTTGTTTACAAACTCATCCATTAGCTTCCAAGCCTTTCAAAATACCATGAAAAAGGCATGAAGTCTCAACCAAAGCAGGGACTATATCTGTTCCTTTTCAAAACGAAAGGACATATAAGGCGTGTGATGGATGGGGATTTGTGGTCTTTTGCGAACCACATTCTTTTGCTTAAATCATGGGAACCCAATACCCCTCCCAGTGTTTTAACTTTTCAAAAAGATCTTTCTAGGTGCACATTTACGGCCTTCATGTGGATTGGTATAATAAAAGAATACTAAGAAGTTTCATTACTGATATAGGTGAGATGTTGGAAGTTAAAATCAAGACGAAAGGGCAAGCTGCCTATAGATTGGGAAGAGTTAAAGTAGAACTGGATTTATTTGCCCTTCTAAAATAGGGCATTGTCACTAACTGAGCTAGAAAGAATCTTTGGTTGGAATATAAATACGAATAATTACCTTACTTTTGTTATGCGTGTAGTATATTGGGTCACTACACTATCCATTGCTTTGAAAATCTGGGACTAAAAATAGATTGGAACAACTATGATTTGGCCATTGATTGAAGGTAGAAGCAAGAGAATTTAGCTCCATTAGGAAGCATTTCTATTAGAAAAAGGTAGAGGAAGATGAAGTAGATGGAATCATAATTGAAACCCTAAAAATTTGTACGAAATTGAAGTTGCCCAGCATGTTGCTAACAATATCTAACTAGAAAAAAAAACTGAGAAGCGGAAGGCAATGGATAGGGAGTAGCCTAATCCAATGCAAGGCACTTCTAACATGTCTTTTTTGATGATGTCCTAGTTGGACAAAAGGGAAGATCCTCAATCTTGAAAGGGGAAAATTATCCTATTATTATTTAGGTAAAATAGGGGGAAAATGCCAAACATGTTGTGAAGAAGCAAAAAAGATAGTCCTATGATACCGCAATAGAAACTCATTTTGTTCTTGATGAGAATCAGCTAATAGAAACCCCTTATCCATGTCGTGAAGGGATGGGGTTTATGAGTTTTGGTGGTTAACCCTAATAAGATGCTAGGGTACCAATGAATATCTTAAGTTGGAATTGTTAGGAGTTGGGCATTCCCCTAACATTCCACAAACTAAAAACTTTAATGGCTCTTGAAAGCCTGATTTAGTATTTTTTTTAGGGAAACAAAAGACAAAGAACCAAGGGTGCTCAGGCTGAAAAAAATAAATTAAAATTCCAAAATTGTTTGTAGTAAACTCAGTTAGGACTATTGGGGGGCTGGTTATAATTTGGAATGATGAAGTCTCGATCTCTATAAACTCTTTCACTATGGATTACATTAATATCACTCGTAAAGTTGAGGAAACCAAGTTAGCGATGCATCTAACTTTCGTGCATTATATGTTTTAGAAAATGATCTTATTGTGGGATGAATTAAGGGGCATTAGTTTGCATAACACCCTTCCCTAGATCTGCCTAGAAGACTTCAATAAGATTCTTTACCATTGGAAGAGGTGGGAAGGAGAATGTTGGAGTATTATAAGCTAGTGGCATTTAGAGACTTCCTTAATGGCAGCTCTTTAATGGATTTGAAGTATAAAGGATGTACTTTTACTTGGGCGAATAATTGTAAGGGAAAAGTATTTGTAAAAGAAGATTAGATCGGGTTTTATGCAACATGGAATGGATAGCATCTTTCCTTGGCATTAGCCTGTGCCTCAACGGCAATAAGCTCATATCATAACCCACTTGTTCAAGCTTTACGGGTTGAATTGAGGAAAAGAAAGAAGGAATTCAAGTTTGAAGCCTTTTGGTTGAAAGACAACAAATACGAAGGCGTTGTTAAATCAACTTTGACTGATCTAACTATGGCAAACTAGAGATTATGATTGAAATTAAAAAAGTCAAACGAACTCTAGCTTCTTGAAGTAAAAAATTCTCCAGTGCTCAAAGGCAACTACAATCCCTGAAACATGAACTTGGAACCATCACGAATGGCCTTGAGATTAAGAATGACAAAGAAAAAGCCAAACAAATCAAGCACAAAAATAAAGACATTATGGAAACAACAAGAATTGTATTGGGGAATTAGGTTGATAATTAATTGAATGAAATGGGGAGATAGAAATATCAAACATTTTCATGCTACAATAATTCAAAAAAGGCAAGAAATAGAATTTGTATTCTACAAATTTCAGATGGCGAACTATTTCAATAATCTATATAGCTCGATTGGCCCTCGAAACTTCAAGCCCCTTATTGATCAATGTCCTTGCTGGGTCGGGGAGGACATGAACAATGCTTTAATAGCAAAAGTTATCTTACAATGGTTAAAGAAGTTGTCTGCTAGTTAGGAGTAATGAAAGCATTGGAGCTTGATGGAATGATTATACTATTTTTTTTAGCATCATTGGCCGGAAATTCACATGGATATTTTAAAATTGGTAGATGATTTTGTGGGATCAGGTTGTTTAAACTTGAACATGAATAAAACCCTGATTTCACTCATTCCAAAAGTTCAAAACCCAGAAAGATTGGATTAATATCTTCCCATAAGCCTGTGGAACTTTGCATACAAGATTATCTTGAAGGTTTTGATTAATCGCTTAAAACCTTGGCTACCCAAATTGATGGAAATAGAGCAAAGTGTCTTTGTAAGCGGAAGGAAAATCCAGAATAACATTTTGATCATGTAGGGGGTGCTCTACTAGTTAAGAACCAAGAAAAGAAAGAAAAAAATTCTAGGTGATGCTGAAATTAGATATGCAAAAGGCTTACGATAGAATTTAATGAGATTTCTTAGAAGCTTGCATGCTTAAAATGGGCTTAAGTAGTAGATGGGTTTCATGGATTATGAAATGTGTGACTACCATTTCCTTTAGTGTGAAATTTAATGAAGAACATTTGCCTTACTTCCAACCTTCAAGAGGAATCCAACGAGGTGATATTTTATCTCCTTATCTTTATGCACTTGTTGATGATGTTTTATCTTTTATAATGATAAAAGCGATGAAGAGGCAGATTGAGAAGAATTCAACTAAATAGATATTGCCCAAAGCTTTCCCACTTGCTGTTTGAGGATGACTCCTTTTTGGATGGAAAGATAAGTGAATGACAAAACCTCGTTGATGTTCTCAACCAATACTATTTTGCCACCGGTCAAGCAATTAATTTGAACAAATTAGGGATCTTCTCTAGCTTGGGTTGCTCCCAGAATCTTAGAAGAAACCCGGTACAAGAGCTAAGAGCCCTTGAAATAGCCAAAATACGGAAGTACTTATATACACCATCAGATTGAGGAGCCTAAAAAACAGAGATGTTTGCATATATATTGGCGATGGTGAACATGAAGCTAGAAGATTTGAAAGAAAACCTTATGTCTAAGGGAGAAAAGTAAATTCTCTTGAAAGCGGTAGTTCAGGCATTACCACATTATGCAATGTCAATTTTCAAAGGGCAATATCCATTTGCCTAGCCCTTAAACAAAACAATGCGTCCTTTTAGTGGAAAAAATAATCATGCAAAAGCTGGGATATACTAGAAGAATTGGAATGTCTTAAAAATAAGGAAGGATGATGGAGGAATGGGATTCAAAGATCTTATCATGTTCGATAGGGCAATGTTAGGAAAGCAAGCATGGAGAATGATACAACAACTTTCGACACTTTGGAGTTAGATATTAAAGGGGCTCTATTTTCCTGAAACTAATTTTTGGCATGCTAAGAATGGTTAACGATCATCCTGGGGTCAGCAAAGTTTAATGATTGGAGGAGAAGCAATTTTAGACGTGCTATGGTTAGTGGGCAATGGGGAATTGACAAGAATCCATTAAGAGAAGTGGTTAAATTGGGTACAATTACAGGACCAGCTAACAGTGGGGTTGCTAAAGTCTATAGGGACACGTCCGGTGTGCTACTTGGAGGATTTGCTTGCTCTGTGAAGGTGCAATCTGCACTACACAGAGGGTCGCTAGAGTTGGAAACTAACTGCTTGAATCTTGTTGAAATCATCAAAGGGCATCGACAGCCACCCTGGGAGCTGCGATCGCTGATTGACGAAGCAGCCGCTCTGCTTGTTGATTTCCCGAACCTCACGCTGCAACACTGCTACCGTGATGCTAACCTACCTGCTGACTGGGCTGCGAGAGCCCACAACTCTTTTTCGGCCCATGATAGCTTCTCTTATATCCCGCAGGCTTTACTTGATCTTGTACTCGTTGACGCTTCTCTTTCAGGTTGTAATATCTCGTTATCTTAAATGCAAGTTTATTTCAGACAAAAAAAAAAAAATCTGCACTACACAGAAAATACTAGCCATTATTGAAGGGTTGAAGTTCGCACACGAGTGAGAGGAGAAAGATAAAAGGCAAGTCTCAATTGTGGAGTCTAACAACAAGATTTCAGTTTAGCTAATGTCAGGGAAAGGTCAAATATCGTGGGATGTTGCTACAATTATCTTAGAGGGCTGGGCTTTACTTTCCACTTTTCCTTCTCTTCAGTGGGCCCATTGGTCTAGAGTTCTCAATAAAACTACAGATTTGGGTCGCTAAAGTCTAAACTTAGCGCGTCTCTCGCTTTAAGCTAGGTGTCTGGCCCCCCGCAATCTCTTTTAGATGTTCTTTGTTCTATAAACCATCTAGGTTGTTCTTTATTTTATCTACATCAAATGAAATTATATGTTTAAGCGGCCAAAAAAAAAAATTATCCAGATATTTTCAGTTAAAGTTTCTTCTTTAAATATGATTTGATGAAAAATTCTCGAGTTTAGTAAAATTATTGTTCTCATGATTCTGATTGTCAAGATTCTCATGGTAATAATGATTTTTCTAATTATTAAGAAAATTGTTGTGGTTTTGACTTTCAAAGTTGTTATAAATCTCATGATAATGTCACCATCATGGTGATTGGCCTAGTGCTAAAATAGTCACCCACCCGTCTTCCACACAGTTACGAATTCAATGAAAATCACGAGCGAATCTCAATAGATCTCATGTTACATTGCCTATCTACTCCATATCTCACGTGCAAGATTTCCAACAAATGATGGCGAGCTCACTAGTCTCGAGCTTTTGGGTCATGGATGATGCAAAGTAATTATGATTCAAATTGAACATTTCATAACGGGTGTGAGACTTTATGATAATGCCTAAAATTGGGTTGCTAGTGCTAGTTGTCCCTTTTCACAACTTTTTCCTTAAGAAAATTAACCTCATCCCGATTATCAAGACAATCAATGATGTCTTCGCATCCAATTCAAGATCTATAATCTAAAGTTTTTAATTTTGTCACATTATCAAATTTTCTGTAGAAGGTTTCAGATCTACAATTAAATCCGATATAAAAGGCTTACAAGGAAATTGACAGAGAAACGAGAGAATCAAAGGAAAAACAAGACAGAAGAGAAAATCAGAGAAAAATACAAAGGAATAAGGAAAGATACAACAATTCATGACATTAAATCAATAATTCATCATCACCTCATAATCAAAGGCTAACTAAAGCATTGCAATTGTATCAATACATATAGTATCATCAGTAAACCTAATTTCTCATCGGATAAACATTACGAAAAGGAAAAAAAAAACTATATGACCTAAAATGTAAATCTTAATGTTAAGGATATTGAATTAAATTGTGATTTCAATCAAAATTTGGTTTTAGTTCATTCTCATCCACCTAAAAGAACTCAACTCTAGCTAGCAAGTTGGGAAAATTACCCAATCAGTTCCAAACTTATACTACCTTTCAATTTTATCAATTTAGTCTTCACAAATTCCAATATAATCCTTTTGATTAAAGGTGCGTTTGGGAGTAGGTTTCCAAGCCACTTTGGGCGTCCAAAGCCCTTTGGGCTAAAATATTGGTGTTTGGCAAACCCTTTGGCAAAGATGATTGAGGCAAAGCAGCAGGCCTCTAGAAGGTTGAAAGCCCAAGGCGGGTATGAGGCTGCCTTGGGCATTCAACCTTCTCGGAATGCTGAGGGGGGCAATAGACAACAAATTTTCTTCCATAAATATCCTCACTAACATTTCGTTTTTTCGATTTTGCCCTCGTAACTGTTCACCTTCTTCTTCGTTGAGATTGGCAAGCGAGATTGCAAGGGGCCGACGACCGGCTAGACGAAGGTCAGCGTGAGGCTGGTGTGGTCGCGGCAACCCTCGCCGGCCAGTGGCATGACCTCGGTGAACCCCGCAAGTCTGGCAAGGTCACGTAACCTTTGGCGACCCGGATCGGGTCATTTGGAGATCGCGTGACCCACAACGACTCAGGCGACCTAGATCTAGGTCGCGACAAGGTTGCGCAACCTCCGATTTGGGTCGCTTGAGTCACCGAGACCCAGATCTAGGTCGCGCGACCTCCGACGAACCAGATCTGGGTCACCATGAGGTTGCGCACGATCTTCGATTGTTGGGTCACTTGAGTCACCGGCACCCAGCAACTCAGTAGCGTTGAAGAAAGGGACTTGGAGAGGTTGAGGGAGTGGAGGGCATTCCCGCAAGCGACGGCGACAACGGTGAGGGAGGTGTCGGTGACGCAGGGGCAAAGGGAGAGGTCATGGGAGGACCTTGCTGCCCCGAATCTAGGTCACGGCGAGGTCACCGGAGGTCGAGGCGGCGTCGCGCGACCTCGCCGCCCTAGATCGGGGTCGCCGGTGGTCTTCGGGGTCGCTCAACCCGAGCAGCCCTCCCTAGTCGTCTCCAAGGCTCGGGAGTCGATGTCGGGGCTGTTGGAGTCGGATGTCGATCGCCGACGGCCACCTAGCCTTGCTGGTCAATTTTTTTTATTTTTCTTTTGATAATTTTTTTTATCACAAGAATCCTTTGTAAATGTAATTCCCCCAAACATCATTTTGCTCAAAGCTACTTCACAATGGACTTTTAAATTGTAATTTACCAAACACAATTTGCATTCTAAAAAGTCCCTTCAACCTAAAGTCCTTTGCATTTTCCCAATGGTTTTCCCTAAAAATCCAACCAAACGCATCTTAATTCTCACCGAAAATCGTTGACTTGTGGTCCAGTCATCACTAGTCGTCCTATGTGGTACATCACCACTCAATGATTTTGATAAAAATTAGTTTGGAATACTACTTTAAAAGTCCATACAAAAATTTAAGATTAAATTAGTAAAAAAAAAGAAATTTAGGATGGGATTGATATCCGAATATTAGTGTTAGGATTAATTGGACGAATTTTTCGGTAAGATGCTTGGACAATTGCCTGGTTGTCCTTTCCAACAAGTCAAGTAATACAGTTCTTTGCATATGAAAAAACATACAAAGTGGTGCTTTTTTCTTTTGCAAAGCCCTCCAAAAATTTTAATGCCTTGTTCATTGAATTTCTCTAGAAAAAAAATCTCCAAACTCAAAATACGTACTCAAAATAGTTTTGTTAAGTAAAATTTTCTCAACCTTGACTATTGTACTCAGATTTTTATCACGTAGTCTAGAAATTCAAGAAGATACAAAGTGGCCCCGAGAATATTCTTTTGTTGATTGATCACGAACAATTTCCCAGTTCAAGTGATGAAGAATTTAACTAGTTTTTTATGGTTTGCAATAATAAAACAAGTACTTGAGAGTTTGCTCGTTTTACAATGAAGTTTCTAAACTTTTCTTTTGTTAAATCAAATACTTCAACTATTTAAACATGGGTCAATATAAGGTCTTTGATAAAAAAATTTCTTATGAAAAATGCCAACGTGGATCTAAATACGGTTAAATAGCCATAACCTGTCGAGATTAGCATGCAATATGGTCTCTGAAGATGATGTCACGTCAGCAAATACATATAGTCAAACAAAAAAAAAAAAATCATTCAAGTCGGTGTTGTAAGCAATGTTAAAGAAGATTAAAAATTAGAACATAATATTGGAGGCGTGCAGGCATTATCCTAAAGAATAATTCTATCCTTGAAGTATGAAACTCGATTCATTAGGCTCTAATAACTATCTCCAGGATAGGGGTGTCAAAATTACCTAACTCAGACCGACCCAATCCAAACCGAATTTTTCGGGTATTTATGTTTTGGGTCTCATTCGGCTCTGGTAATAAGTAAAGAAACTTGGGTACTTCTTCGGTTTGAGAATCTTTCTAAAGTATGTGCCACATATGCAATATTGTTTATAAGCAACTCATTTATTCACAAGTTGCATGCAAAAAAGAATATTAATTACCTTGTAAAAAGAATAACCGAGAGATTCAAGTGTCATTAATGGCAAGTAAAGAGAGGATTGGCTTTGGATATATCAAGTTCATCCATAAAATTAATATAGCCAATGATGCGACTGACTACAAAGACGAATCATTTCCAACGTAATTGAAAGTTAGATAAATCATCTAAAACCTGAACTTTCATGAATCAACAAGAGAACAACAGTCTCGCTTGCTTTTAGGTAGAAATGGCCGTCATGATTGGAGGGGCAATTCCATTGGGGTCAACATCTATAATGGTGGATTGCCGGACAGCGCTGATTTGCCATATGTCCAAGCAAAAGAACCCATGGGCATATCGGATAACCGCACCATGACCACATCTCACAAGTTTCCTCGATATTTTCATTCTATTTTATTTAGAATTTGGTCCTTATTGGCGGAATTTTTTTATTAAAAAAAAAAAAAAAAGAAGCTGAAAAATAGGGCTAATTCCGAGAAAAAAAAAAGCAATGGGGACAAATCTAGCCCAAACTTTTTATCTAGTAAAAAAGCACTAACTTTAGGTCAAGCGACAAATCTAGCCCAACTTTTTTTTTGTCTCGAAAAAGGTCGCCAACTTTCAATTAAATCCTAAATCCAACCCCCTTTAGACCACACAAACTTCTAGGGTTCATTGTCCCTAGGGATCCCTCCGCAAGCATCTAGGATCCGCTATCCCTAGGCTTCCAGGATTCGCTATCCCTAAGCATCCCGAATTCCCTCCATGCTTCCATGGGCATCGCTAGTTCGTCGTCCGATGGCTTCTTAGGTTCCCTGTCCCTAGGCATCTCAAATTTTCCCTAGGCATCTCGAATTTCCTCCAAGCTCCCACGAGGCATCGCCAGTTTGCTGTCCAACAATATTCATTGTGAGTATTTTAATCACATAAAACATGCACATTTATCTTACCATTAAGCATGTGGACACCTCGCTTAACAAGGCTTGACACATTTTCAAATACCATTCTAAATACCGAGGTCTCATTGATGACTCACTCACCGCCATCTACTTGACTCTCTTTTGTCTATCCTAACACAAATGTGACAATTTAGGACAGAACAAATACCAACATCTCAAGCGGACTTGTACAAACCAAGTAATTACAACTCCCAACCATCGACCCACAACCGAACCTTGACTAAACCATCACCAATCCGAGACCATTGACACCTCAACCAATCCTCCGCCGAACCATCACCAACCTTAACTGAACCTCACAATCGAACTATCACCATCTCAAGATCACTAAACCTCACCTGCATCGTCAACGCAACATGCAAAGCCAAAATTAAGCTTAAAACCGTTAAATTGTAGCCATAATAACCATGATACCTCATGGCACACAGTGCAGCGTCTAAACCTCAACCAACCCACGGACAACGATATAATCCAACCCAAAACAACATGAACCGAATCAAGACAACACAAATCAAACATCACAGCACATCAAAGGCAAGATTCCTCGAATTGCACGACAAGCATATCAACATAGCATAGAGAAAAGTAATTTCACTTACCTTGTGCCTCGACGAGTAAAACCGAACCTAAACCCACGGAAAACTGAACCTCGACCCTTCGCCTTGGCTAGAAGCAGGTCAACGTGGCTTAATCTCATGATTGCATAAGCGAAATCGAGAAAAATGAGAGCGGCGAGCAATCGAGAGAGGGATAAAGCGAGCGATCAGAGCGCGTGCGTGCAAGAGAGAGAGAGAGAGAGAGAGAGAGAGAGTTGGGTCGAGAGAGATGAGAGCGAGAGAGAGAGGCCGAGAGAAATGAGAGGGAGAGAGAAGAAAATAAGTTTTATACTAAAGGTAAACTTCGTTGCATGTGATCCTAGTAGCCGCATGGGGGCAGCGGCACCAAATGGCCTTGCCACTGTGACAGATGGTAGCGGAGAAAGGAGAGAAAAGAGAGAAGGATCTGGCGAAAGAGGAAGTGAGGGAGAAAGAAAGGTGGCTAGCCCATGAAGGAAAATGGGGTTATTTGTATCAAATTTTCATGTACATTAGACATTAGGGACTGTAAATTAAGTCTAGAATTCATTAAATGAGTCCCAAAATTACGGTTCAAAAACCGTTATCTTTCAATGTTGCCATTGACAAATTTTCAATAGTGCCAATTTAACTAACCTAATTACCATCGCTAAATTTTATTTTCCTATCTCACTAATCAGATGGAACAAAAATTCAGATGACACACTTGCTACACCACTAAGGTAAGAATATGCTTTCGTAACCCTTATACTAATCTAGTCAAAAAAAAAATCAAATACTTCTACTAATATATGCCATGTGTATATATGATCTTACAAAATGTTTATGTTTATCATCAATGAAAGGATGATTATGAACCTTCTTGAACTTGACAACTACCCAAACTGGATCTTTGACTTTAAATTTAATGCAAGCTTTACATTTAGTTCATTTCATGATCCTATAAACATCCCTTTGTTCATGAGGTTGATAAAGAGTGTCTTTCACAATTACAAAGAAATGTGCATGTTCACAATATTTATTTGCCATTGTTGTTTCTTGTCCTCTTCACACTCCAATCCCTTGCAAATTGCATATGCATTGTATGTATTCCAAGCTTCGTCATCATTAGCCAATGTTAGTCCAATTTTAAATTCAAATTCTTTATCAACATTATGTATAATGACATTATCCTTTCACAGCCTCTGTAAGTTTTAAAAATATCTAATAATTTAAATAGAAAAGATAAATTCAAAAAAATTAAATTCTAAAGAGATAAGTTATACCCATTTATCTTGAGAACAATTCAAATTAGCTATTGAGGACTAGGAATTACCTGCCGAATATAGTCAATGAACTCAAAAGTTTTTGGGTAAGCACACTCTATTTCAATTAGGATAGAATAACTTAACCTTTATGAAATCAAAATTAGGTTCCATTAAAGTAATAAATGCGAAACAGTGTTGACACCTTGCGAACACCTGGTGCTACCCCAGTCTCGTGGTGACGACCTTGAGGCTGGCCTTCTAATATTGAAAACCTAACAAATTAGGCGTACAGAGTCTTCTTAGCCAAACTAAAATTTTAAGAAAAGAGGAAAGGAAACCATCAGAGAAGATAGCAATGCCTCTGGCATAAGAATATTAGAAATGTCAAAAGTTTTGTATGACGCTTATTTTAGTGCCAAATTTTTTTCCCAAATCACTTAAGTGTCAACTTTGATTTTGGTTGTTGGAAATCCAACATGGCCATATTTTTTTTTAATTAATTTCTCTATCTAATGTGGCTCGTTGATGTGCTCACTCATTATATTTTTCCCTAAATGATGTCATTTATGAGTTTTACCCCAAATATAAATCCAAAACTGGATAACCAAGCATTTTCCCAAGTTCCCCAAATAAAATTCCTAATTCTCCAAAGCCAACAATTAGTAGAGAAATTATACCTGTGGACATGAGTACCTGTTAATTCCTCACTAAAAGATTGTCATTCAATAAGTTGTCCATTTATTGTTGATGTTGCAGCAACTCTAGCTCATCTCCCCTGGATCAAGGATGAACCTTGTATAGTTAGCATGTCATAAGAAACCTCTTGATTGTCTCTCCTCGTAGAGAAAGCCAAAATGCTGTGTAGGAGAAGTACAAATCCTCTCCCTACCTAAGTAGCACCAACACCGATACTAACCCATGACACACAACACAACATGACACGACATGATACGACACGACATGCCCACACGTTATTTCTCAAAAAATAGAGAATCCCGACACATTGGGGTATATTTTATATATACATTAAAAATTATCGTTTTTATGACTATTTTAGTCAAATTAATTTAATTCAAATACAAATAAATAAATAAATAATAATAAAAGAGTTTAGAATGAATTTATACTAAAAATATCAATCCTTATTTTTTTTAATATCATTCATTATTTCAATTTCACAAATTCAACTTTATTCCAATAATCCATAAAACTTAAAGGAAAAAACAAGCAAACCATATTCTAGACTTGCATGTCAAGTGTGTTGAAAGGGAAAAGAAAATAATAGACTTGGGAGTGAATTGTGTGTCGGGAAATGAGAGTCGAGAGAAAAGAAAATATTAGGTTTTTCCTTTTTCCCCTTTTATATTTTTCTATTTATTTATTTTTACATATTTACATTTTAAGCTCTCATTTATTGAATATTTTTAAAATTGATCATGTGTGTGTCGAAATCACGTGTTGAAATTTCAAACTCGCATGTCAGAATTTTCAACTCGCGTGTCGAAAAATGGGAGAGTTGACTAAGTGTTAGATTTTCCGATACATATTGACCGAGTGTCGAGAATGTCGAAGAATGTGTTAGGAAAATCCCTTATGATGTTTTGAAGATGACAAAATAAATCAAAGGCTACTAACATGTTTGATGGTTGAGTAATAGACCATGCAGATGATAGAACATGTAAAGGATATTGTCAAAGTATGAAGACGACCGGTAAGACTGAACGTAACACATGTCCAAAGTATATTTTGAAGATTTCCAGACTGTGTCAAAGTCGAAGACGCCAAACTCGAGACTCAAAGTCTGAAAACTGCCAGACTCGAGACTCAAAGTCTGAAGACTGCCAGACTTTAGTGTCAAAGTCTGTTCTACATCAGAAGTCTGCTCACTCTGACAAATTCCAGACTGAACGTGAAAGCTGAACCAGAAGACAGACTCTATGCTGAAGCTGAATTGGGTACAGACCTTAAAGTCTAGAGACCCAGATTGTAAAGTCTACAGACCCAGATTGTAAAGTCTCAAGACTCATATCGTAAAGTCTCTGAGACTCAGACTTTACATCAGTTCGATGAATCGTAACTCAAGCCCAATCATATAACAGCTAGTGATTTGGTTTGGATTCCACATCAGATTGATTTGATTGATTTGATTGATTCAATCTATTTGATTGACGATTGGATCTTGAAGACAAGATCTTTCTATACGAAGAAGTTTTACTTATGGAAACCAAGATTTCGTTTGTATGGGCGATTGGAATCAATTTGGGATTTTACCTTTGTCATTCAACGGCTACCAAATCTTCTAAGATACAGAGCTGTCCAATGGGTATATTGGAAGACGATTCTCGGGATGCTGTCCAACGGGTAGTTTGGAAGTGGAGGAGTATTTAAGGAGATCATGGACCGATGAGCAAGTAAGAGACGGAGCGTAGAATTTATAATTCCAAAGTCTGAGCGACTTTTGATCATATACTTGTCTCTTGAGAGCTTAAACGTTTGTAATCGTGAGAGAAATACCGAAAGAGTGACTTAGTGAGATAGTGTGATCTACTACTAAGTGTTTGCACTCGAAGTTGTAATCTCTTGTTGATTGCATAGTGGAATCCAGCCAAGAAGGCTGTTATCGTGGGAGAGTGGACGTAGGCTTGGATTAAGCCGAACCACTATAAATCTTGTGTTCTTATTCTCTTCCCTAACTCCTTTATTTTGTTCATACTAGCACTCTCAGAATGTTGAAAAGTGTCGAACGTGTGTCGAAATATCTAACACAACACCTAAGCTCTCGAGAGTGTACGTATTTCCTAACTCCCTGCTACATCACATCATTCAAATTCCTCAGTCATATATTCATAAGCATCCAATTTGGAAACTCGCCTCTCCTAGCTGACTAGAACAATGGAAATTGGCACCGACGCAAATGCACTAGCAATTTACCTCTAGCAATTTCCTTCATCAACGAATTGCTCATTCCACTATCCACCATCCTTCGATTGCCGTTAGTCGCTATAAAATCTCCATCATTGGCCACCTTGAGCTCATTGTAGCCAAAATAGAACATAACATAGCATACACATGGATCGAGGTGTGGACACCGGAAGTGCCAAAACTTGGCACGGGAGATATTTTAGCAGCAAAAGTTCTAAAATATACATTTAAGTCCAAAATTGGACAAAAATGAAATATTTAAGTACTAACAGCAAGAAATTCCGGCCAAAGTACTAACTTTGCATTTTCCAACGAGATATTTTACTGACGTGGCAATTCTTCTAAACAAAATTATCCACTTAGACACCAAGAGTACGCTAAATGACGTCATTTTTGGCACTTAAGTTATCACTTTTTACAAAACTTAACACTTAAGTATTCACTTTTAACTATGGTGGCATTAAGTGATCACTTACACCATAAATTAAGTGGTCCTTTTTCAACCACGACTGGCACTTAAATGAACATGGAAGACGACGTCATATTAAATAAGGATTGCCGAGTTGGCTTTTCGACGGGCCACGTAAATCATTTATATTATTAAAAAAATATGTCACGTCGGATTTTTGACTACTCTCACCGAACTTGCACTTAAGTATCCTAATTTTAAATAATAATAAAAAAATAGCGTTTAAGTGTACTTTTTGAAATTTTGGCACTAAAGTATTCATCCGTGCCAAGTTTTAGCACTTTTGGTGTGCTTTCTCTTACACATATCTCACCAAGGAATCCTCTCTCAAAAATTTTGAAGTTGAATCGTTGGTGATCATTCTCCATTGCTTTCCGGACATTGCCGCCATCGTCAATGGAAGTCATTTGTTCTCGCCGATCGTGCCTCTCTTCTCCCCTGTTTTTTTAATTCAAGTGTTTAAAGTTTCTCTTGCTCGCTCAATCCTTCTTTGCTGGCGCTGATCAATAGCGCTTGATGTTTTGCTTCAAACCATGACATCTTTCCAACCTAAGGTACTCAAGAACATGGCTACCCTTCAAACCATGATATTTTTTGCTTCAAAATTTTCGAGCAAGGCTCGAATAAGAGAGAAAGAAAGAGCAAGAGAGAAAGAGGGATTAAAATGCTGTAACGCAACATCGGTGATTAAAGGCCAAGTCAGTGTCCAGGTGGAATTTCTTTTTTTTTTTTTAAACCACCTAGGCATTAACATTTAATTAAAAAAAGCCACATAATATTTTTAGCCAAAATTTCTCATCATAAGTACTTAAGTGAACTCTTTTCACCAATATTTGAGTAAGTCGACGAAAACTTTTGACACGAAAGTGGATGTCGTATAAAAATTTTGACACTTCTAGCGTCTTTCTACTCAATACCTTTTATTTTTAGCTACAGAGCCAAACCTAGCTATGCAAGAGCACCTCTCTTTTCCGAAACTGAAAAAAAAAAAATTTGAGGCAGAATAGACAAGTTAAATCATGTATGAAATATAAATAGGAGAGAATAAGTTATTCACACCTTACAAATACCCCATCTCACGGTTAGAGGTGGCAAATGAGTGGGTTGGGTCAAGTTTGGGTGTGTCATAAATAGATCGATCCAAATCCACCCATTTAACTCACATTAACCTATTTACTTACTAAGCAATTTAAATGATCCATAGCCAACCCACATCTAACCTAAACCCACCCATATAAGTAATAAAAAGACAAATAAAAAGGCCAACAATTCTTTAAAATGAAATAAAGAAACAATATAATAAATTTACAAAATAAAAATGAAAACCCCAACGCTAAGGTTTTTAGGGTTTTGGACCCCGACGGTGGCAACCTCGACGGCAGCCCCTAACAGTGGACTTCTCATAATTGACAGCCTGGAGATGTGTTGTTGATCGTCACGAGCCATCTCCGTCAGCGCACGGAGCTCGCACGAGATAAAATGGTACTCGGGGTGGAAGTGAAGTCCGATTTGCCTATATCCTATGAGCGGCTCAATTTTCGCAATTTCATCAAAGATCTTGATGTGGTCATTCAAGTCTCGTAACCATACACATCCATAGAGCAATTGCTGCAATGCAAATGATCTCCAACAAATATGTGCAGAACATTAGAATCAAACTCGGAGGGGTCTACAAAGATTTTATTGCGCTTGTGCTCGATCAGAGGACAAAGGTGGGGATGAAGATGTGCCGGAGATTTGGCGATTCCATCCTTAGAACATCTCCTTGTACCTTGTCAATTTGAAGCTCCAATCATAGATCCATAACTCCACCGAGTAATTGCATGGCCTACCGAAGGCAGCGAAGTCGAGCTGGGACTTTCGGGCGGAGATCAGGAAGGTCCGATGGAAGAGAGAGAACGTGAGGAAGATGGAGATGAAGCAGAGGAGGGAGAGGAGAGGAAGGAGAGAGTTCGGTCAAAAATGAATTGAAAATGGGTTTGTAAAAAGATCCAAACATAACCCATTTTGTTTGAGCTTTTCAAACCCATTTACGACTCATATCTTAATTTTAAGGTGACCATGATTCACTTATTTAATTGTGGGTTAAAATATGGGTCCGTGGCCCAATTTGACAGCACTGCTCACGCCGACGATATTGACCCTGCTGCCTTCAAACCATTCATGAAACTGAAGCCAAAAAAAAAAATTGAGTTAGAACAGAGGAATTATGTCACGACCAAATTTTTCGGGGTGTGAACCACCTAAGGTTTGGCTAATGGATTGTTAAGCCTAGACTTAACTCGGGCTCTCCCAAGCCCATACCAATTCGCGACTTTCGGTTTAAGTTCTTAACATGCAAATGATTTTCAATCAGGAGTCGCCACTAATCTATTCTTTGGTGGGTCGATTAGAAACCCAAATAAAGTAACGGGAGATTTACTTTATTCCTATGAACCAGAGATTTGTGAGTTCGGGGACTTGGTTACGTTAGATTTCTCTAACGCCCTTTCGGTACCTTTATCTTTTATTTTGAAAAAATTGTTTGGCAAGCAACTTGAATTGATTTTAATTCCTTAACATGTGAGGCCTGCACAAACCACCAATTTAACACTCAAGAAAAAGCAAATAAATAAATTGCAGGACTTACCTCATAGCAACGAAAGCATCTGCGTTATTAGTTTAGAATTCACATCAGCAGTCCTAAATATGATTTCTAATTAACACGCAATTTTTGTTTTGTTTTCACTTAATTAATGAAAATCATGCGATATGCAATGCATGCCACTAATTTAACATGAATGATATGACATGGCAACATGACTTAGCTATATGATCTAAGCAATATGACATAACTAAGCACGTGATCTATCCTAAGCATGAAATGATTTATTCTAAATAATTTTTTTTGTATTTTCTATGAGATTCGAAATTAAAGAAATGCAACATTTAAATATGCAATCTAAATTAATCTAATGACCTAATTCTAATGACGGGCAATTTCTAATTAAATGCACCTAACAAAAATCACTAAATGACGTGCATTGTATGAAACTATGACGTGCACATGATTTTTATTTTCCTAATAAGCATGCAATCTATTTAGGAAAAATTATCTAAACCTATAATATGCAATCTTGGCCATGCAATGACGTGCAAAGAATGCCATAATTCTACGTGACATATGCATGATGATTTTTTGTGTCTTTTTATTAATTTCGAAATTAAAATTTTCACATGCAATTCAAATAATGATAAAAACTAACATCCTAAATGAATGTGCTTTTTCTTTTGGTTTTCTTTTCCATGATTTAAAATAAAATTCTTATTTTAAATATAAAAGATAATAACCAAACCTAATCTTAACTCAACATTTTTTTGGATTTTTCTTTTATGAAAATAAGACTGACTCAACCAACAGCGAATCAAATAAGATAAGATTGATATCTAAAAATTGACGAACCATATCTCGCACATGAGATCGGGTTGGCCAATTTTAAATTAAATCGCAAATCAAATCTCAGGCTTGAGATTGGATTGTCGATTTTATAAGGATTCCAGTCGGATTTCGGACGCGAAAATCGGACTGTCAATCCCTAGCTTGAGGGGCACTTTCATATTGGGATCTCAATCACATATTTAAAGAGAACAATTTCACTAAAAAGAATAAAATAAAAGGAAAGAAAAAGAAAACAGTAAGTAAATAAATAAATAAAAACTACCTAATTTTCCCTTTTCCTTCCAAGCTTCGTGTTCGTGGCAAGTCACCAAAGCAGAGGATCGGAGGTCCGGCAGGGAAACTCCAGCAAAGGCGTGGCTGTGTGGTGGGTCACCGTCAAAGGAAGTCACGGTGGTCGGAGCTCCGGCGAAGGGACTCGGTGGCTGGTGGACACAGCTGCAGCAGCTGGTCACAGGTGCTCTGGCGGCGGCGTCGCTCGGACAGGGGGAGCAAGCTCGGAACGCGTGCGTGCAGGGGCGGAGACCGACTCGGCGGAGGGCTGCTACGGGCGTCGTGGGTCGTCGCAAGGACTTGGGTGGCAGCAGGCCGCCGGGATCGCGAGATCCGGGACGGTGGGCCACGAGCAGAGGACTCGGGTTGCGGCACGGCGGAGCAACTCAAGTGTCGTGATTTCTGGGGCAGCAAGAGTGTCGGATCGCTAGGCCTCGGGCAACGGCACCGGGTCGGCTGGGCGTCGGGCGTCGAGGCGGAGGCGAGCGGGGACGCCGGGACTTCGGTACTGCAGATTGGCGACGGTAAGGCGAAGCAAAGGCGTTCGGGTCGCGGTTGCTGCGAGGGTCTCAAATCCGTCGGCGTCGGGCTTCACGGACGGCGAGCAAAGGCAAGATCTGGGCTGGGCAATCGCAGGCGAGTGGCGAGCGGGGCCGGAGCGGCGTCGGGAGAGTCGCGAACGACTGGGCTGGCGTCGCGGGTTGCTCGCGAAGGAGGCGCACCAAGGCTCGGCGTCGTGGTGGCGCGGGTCGTCGGGGCTCGTGGACGGAGACCGGCGGCTACGTCGGCGTGGGGAAGGCGGCTCGGCTGTAGCACGGCTCGGGCCTGCTCGCGGAGGGTGGAGCGTCAAGCTTCGCGGAGCGGAACAGAGGGTGAGCAGCGAGCTTGGGGAGATGATGAATAGTGAGGGTCAAATCACCTCTGCTTTTTACTTTCTCCTCTTTCTCTCTCTCACGTTCTAACTTTTTCTTTTTTTCTGCAGTTTTTTTTCAAAGAAGCCCCCTTTTCTCTCTCCGTACACGATTGCTTTTATAGGTAAAAATAGGTAATCTTCGTAAAATATTTTATCTCGTTTTTCAATATGCACGAAGATAATCTATAACCTCCCGATCACCCAAATCCTTATCTCAAAAATATTCTCCCCCGATTTCATCATCTATTGATAAAAAAATAAGATTACAATGCGATTTTTTTTAATTTTCAAAAAAACCATAATATCGCATCAAATTTTAATTTTTCTCAAGATAATCAATTAAAAATAACAACGGGCTTTGGTTAATTTTATCCTTTCATGGGCCTAGTCTGGCCTATTAATTTAAAATTCAAAACCACCAATTCTACCCATCCGCCACCGGTCCAATAAATAAAATGCAAAATATGCTAACTAAATGTAGCTATGCAATTAATATTTTTTTTCAGGGATAAAAATTAACCCCTAATTTTTATGCAATAAATGACTAAATAGATCGCCAAAATTTAGGTGTCAACAAATTAAAACATGTGCGAAATGTAGAACAGAGGAGAATGACCAATCCTCACCCTTTGAATATCCAGTCCCACCTCGTCTCATAACGGCAAGCCTGAACATCGCTCCTTCTAAGCCTTCATGAAACTGAAGCGGAAAAAAAAGTCGAGGTGGAGCAGAGGAGTTAAAGCATGTATGAAATGTAGAACAAAGGAAAATGACTTATTTGCACCTTGCAAACGCCCAAACCCACCTCAATCTAATTAGAAAACCTAATAAATTTGTTGTAAATATTTTCTAAACCAAATTGGGATTTTGAAAAGAGAGGAAAGTAAAACTAAAAGAGAAATTGCAATACCTTGGGTAGCATCTCCTTGTTAGTGAGAGCAGATTGCGACATGAGGAGAATGAAGGTTTTGAAACTCCCCGTCAAAAAAAAAAGAGTCAAAGAGGAGTTTGGTTTGCGGGAAAGGATTGTATTTATTGAAGCTAACAAGTCTGCACACTGGCTTTGCAAATTACAAGGTTTTTAATTTTTCATCTATTAATTTCCACGTCAAGATGATATGTGTCACTTTTTTTAATGAATCTAAGTACAACTTTTCCAAGGGTCTTTCAATCTCAAAAGTCTTTTGAGAAAATACTAGGTATTTAGTAATTTTTCCTAAAAGGCTTTCAACCGAATGTTAGCCCTGGGAAAGTTAAAAGCTCAATGTTAGTAGAGACTAGCATTTGGCTTTCAGCATTTAACCATATATTAAAATTAAATTTTCTTTTAAAATTACCTTCACTAATTCTTCAAATTTCCAATTTAGTCTCCCATTATATATTTTTTGACCGGGAAGCCGTCGACAAGCCAAATATGGCGCCAACAGCCAATGTTGATGGCTATCATTGAGGTCACCCGACGACAAAGGGTTTAGGTCTTTTTAAATTTTTAAAAAAAAAATCAAGAGCCCAAAGTTTTTGCCAAACACAACTTGAACTTAAATCCATTTGCAAATAGTTTTTAACCGAACACAATTCGTATTTTTCCAAATAGCTTTGGCTTTTAGCATTTACATTACACTCAAAGTCCATTTGCAAAGCTAAGCCAAATGCACCCTAAATAGGGTTATATATGCCATGAATGCTGATATTGTGGTTGTATCAAACATTAAATATTCTCTCTTATTCCCATTTAAAATGCTACTAAATCTCACATAAGTCAATCAAACACATTTTAAGCATGTAAAAACTCATAGATGCAAGTCAGGTAATCAAAATAACTCAACATGTCATTATTGAAACTTGCTTACACTTAACTTCAAAATTCAATTTGAGTTAACAAACATCGACCAACCAAATCAAGAGTGCTAAGAAGATTAATCTAACTTGATTTTTAAAGATTTCACTTACCTTGAACAAAGAATGAAACAGCTCACTGCGTTAACCACTTTCAAAGCAAAAAAAGAAGAAAAAAAAACGAAGATTAACAATCTATTAATTTTTCAACCCATAAAACCAATATGAAATAAAGGCAGTAAAGTCCATTAATGTATCTTGTAAACACTTAGAAAGATGGAAATAATAGCTTTAGTAACGTAAGTGTGGGAACTTCGTTTTTACTCGAAAGATTGGGACCTTTCACGCATTACGAAGTTAATAATCCGACCAAGATTTCACGTGAGCAATTTATTATCCGATCCTATATATTATTAACATAACGTAGGAATTTTCAAAAATTATATCTACTATTGATATTTACGGCTTTCCCGATGTTTAACCACAAGGTGAAGCTCGCCTGCACCTTTTGATTTAGGGTTTTGAAGAAAGGGGCATTTGATCGAGTCATGGAGAGAGTACTCAGGTTAGGCCGCTACCTGACAAAACCCGTCTGCTAGCGAAGGTACAAAGAAATGTTGCCTGTTAATTATTTTTAAATTAGAGTACTGAAAGTTCAAAATTTGTCGCTGAATGTATAATCAAATTTTCAAACATTTAAAAATATAATCAAGTTTTAAAACTTGTCCAATTGAATACTTTAATTAGCCCCTTCTATTTCTAGAGATAGAAAATGCTAAAGCGAGTTTTTGATATATTTTAAGCCACGTGACGCTAATGTGGCACCAAGTTGGTCCACACACAAAAATCTGAAAATAAGAAAGGAAAGAGCTTAAGAAGAAAAAATAAATAAAAAGAAGAAGAGATCGATTGCTCAAAGTGGTGTTCGTCTTCTTCGATGTGGCGGTGCTGCCACCCCACCCTTCACCGGCAAGGGTCGACAACCGTCGGCCATGAGCGAGGCCCACTAGCCTTGCAAGCCTCCGGCCAGGGTTAGGATTGGGCTTACAGGCCCTCAAGCAGTGGTGGTGCCTCCACTTGCCACCACAGCATGATGTGAGCTGATCCTCGCGTCCTGAATGCGAGGTCTCGGCAAAATATTTACACTCTCCATTCTCTCTATGGGAAACTTTCAATGTTCAAACTCTGGTCCCAACCATCGAATCGGACCACGAGAAGTTCAGAAGCTCAAGCTTCGTTACCAGTGCTCACTCCCGTTTTCTTGTCCTTAGTCCGCACGTGCAATCTCCCCTTTCTGCATGATAAAATGGGGAATGCGTTCGCATAGCTTCTCAAAATTTTGTGGAAGATTGTATTTGAACCAACAATGGTTTCATATGAACTTTTTCGTGTAATTAATTAATATTTTTTTCCTTTTTTGGGTCTTATTTCCTTCTTTTTTTCCTTTTTTGGGGACTTGTGCCACATGATATCAAAAAAGAAAAGTAAAAAATTGCACATCAACGTTTTTATGAAATTCAATTTGGACATGATGAATTAAAATACTTGATTGCACAAATTGGATAAATTTTAGGACTATGCACTTTTTTTTTTCTAAGTTTTTGAACTTAATTATAATTTCGCACTAAATTTCAGGACTTTTTATGTACTTTCTTCAATAAGTTTCAAATGCTTGCACAATATGATGACTAGAAAAATGAGTAGTGATTTTCATACTTTTGCTAGAATTACTGATAGAGCATGCAAAATCCCCATTTAGAATGGTCTTCAAATTTTATTACAAGTTCACTGGTTAGAATTTTCAAAATCGCTCCTCACTCGCATGAGTCTAAGTGAAGTTTCATTTTGACTCTATTTGTTTAGAAAAATTTGATATTTTCGAGAAATATCTATTAAGTCAATTTTAGGAAAATGACAATATTTTTCAATGTTTTACTAAAATTTGAAAAAGAAATAGAAGTTAAATTCCGTGATTTTATTTTTCTAAATTAAGATGCACTAGGGTCTCAATAAGAGGAGTTAGAGTTTCTCAAGGGCATTGGGAATCTAGCTCAATCCAAGTGATAGTGACTTGGTATGGGAATCAAGTATATGAGCATGATAGTTAGGTACCCAATTATGAACATCAAGATTTTGGGCTTGGTGTCAGGGGACCAAGCTAGGCCACACAAGTGGGATGAGATCATAGTCTTTGGATCGGTCTCGAGGAACCTAGGCCTAGCTTCAATGGACACAAACTCGTTGCCGAGGACCTAGGCTCGGGAGCTAGTGACTTATGTGTAGGAGCCTAGTGGGCATCGAGGTCTCGGCCTAGCCTCCATGGACTTGAGCCCAAAGCATCAATGGATCTAGACTTAAGCATTGATGACTTGGGCACAAGAACCAAGCATGGCTGTCAAGGCTTGAGCATTAAAAATCAAGGTTCTAAACCCAGCCTATTTGAATCTAGACCCAACTTCAATGAACTTGGGCTTGAGCGTCAAAATGAATTCCTAAGCATGGGCGCCAATAGCTTGCACTCGGGAGCCAAGAACTGAGGTATGGTGAGGACCCTAGCATGAGGACCAAGGTCTTAGACCCTCCTCTATAACCCGAGTACGACTACTAATGACTTGGGCGTTGGAGTCAGGTTCTCAAGATGATAGCCAAGGACTTTGGCATGGACTCCAGGGTCGTAAGCCCAACTTTTGTGGACTTGGGCCTAAGCAATAGTGACTAGAATGCAAGAACTAGGTAATCGAGCATGATCATTGGGGATCGGAGCACCTAGCATTGTGGCCTTAGGTCTAGCCATTGTGGAACAAGGCCTAGGGGTTGGTGACTAAAGCATAGAAGTTGGGTACTTGAGCATGGAAACTAGGGTCTTGGGCTCGACCTTGAGGAACTTGGGCTTGACCATTAAGAACTAGTCCCAGCTTCGATGAACTCAAGATTAGGAGCAAGGTACCCAGGCATGGTCAGAGACTTGAGCACTGGCATCGGGGTCTCAAGCCCTGCCTTAGTGCATGAGTGTCGAGGTTCTCATCCCCAAGTATTGAGGTCTCTAGTCCAAATATCGTTGTCTAGTTATGTCATGGAAAATGATTTCTGATTTTTAAAAGAATAAATCATTCTTTAGAATTTAAATGTAGGTTTTCTATTAATTATGAAAAGATTTTCCTTGACTCATTTGCCTAAGTGATCCAAACACTGAAAAATGAGGCAATTTTTTTTTGAGAAAAATTGTCTGTAAAATAAAGGGTGTCTTAGTGATACTAGTTATTCCGGAAACGCGTCAAGTGCCCATTAAGTTTGCTCATTATTTTGAATTTGTTTGATGTGATATGGCATTGACGAAAGGTACTCAAATTACTATTGGTAATCCAGGTTTACATGATTTAGATGCCATCATGGGAGAGAAAGTACATATATGTTCACTTTCAACGCAAGAAATGGCACATTTTCAACCGTCAAGCTTTTAAACCTTTCCCAGAGACAAGTATAACTAAGCCTCGTCTTTGGATTTCATCGTCGAACCACTTGTTTCCAAATATGAAAACTTCCAGATCTTGCTATCTAGAGAACTTGACAATAAATCCTTTGTCAATCCATTCATTGCTCACGAGAAATTTCTGATTCCTGATTTTTTTTTTTCGTCGAGTCCCAATTTTTTTTTCTTTTTTTATTCTTCAAACATTCGTCCGATCTTCGAGAAGTTTGAATTTGATGAAATTGAAAAATCAGTAGCTAAAATTTCTTTGCTGCTTTATTCTGAAGTCACTTGTCACCGAATCAAATAAAGAAAATTGGTCAAAACTATTCTTGTGAGTTTGAGTCTATTGAGTTCCTTGCTTATCTACAGTGTATTAGGTTGAGAACAATTTTGACTAAGGAAAACTACTTCGGAGGATGTTCTGTTTGGAGTTTTCTTCTCAGGAATGAAAACAATTCAGCGTTCCGCCGCTGTGATTTATATTGTTTTAGAGTAGGTGCAGATATAAGGTTCAAGGTATCAATTTTTCCTTGTGCAAAGTACCTTGATGCACTATCTCCCTCGCTCTTCAACATTTGGAGCAAAATGCATCAAAGGAAAAGAAAATCCATGAATCGACCCCTCGTTTTCCACTCTATAAAACTACGAGATCACCCCAACTTGACTCTATGGAAAGGACATTCACACAATTTTGCGATTTTATCACTCCGACTTGGTAGAAAAGGGCATCCATACGACTCATTGGAATTAAGTTCTTCTTGGCGGGGAGACTGATACAAACCTAAATTTACACCACCCTTACATTTTGATTCAATGTTCTTATTGTTTAGATTAATTATTATCCTATTCTAATTTTAGGTGATGGTGTTAAGTTTCTAATGTTTATCTGATTAGCGATTTAGATTTGTTGATTACACTAGAAACATCAGTATTATTTGCAACATTTTGATTAGCCTTTATTTATGAATTGATAGTGAGATTATTGATTTTTTTTTTTTTAGAGTTGGCATTTCCTCGTCTTTCTCTGATTCTCTCTCCTGTCTTGCTATCCAGTTTTTCTGCCATTTCTACGATTCTTGCTCGTCCTTTTTCTAAGCGCTTTCGTTCTATATCAGTTTGATATTAACGTTAGAGCCAACTTCATCAACTGGCATCGGAACAATAGCTACTAGTCATTATTTCGTAGCAAAGCAATCCCCGTTCTAAATTATTTTGGTATAAGAGCGAGATCCGTTCTTCATCATGAATTGTTATCTCTGAGAATTCTCCGACAACATTTAACGAGGATTATTATAGCGTATGCTTCTAAATTTGTCATTTTTATGAAATGACTTGCTAACTCAGCAATTATTGTTGGGTTTTAAACACAAATCTGATAGAATTGACTTAAATTGTCGTTAGAGAATACTATAAGGATTAAAATTGTAACAAAATAAAGCATAAAGAAAAAAATTACTTCTCCAATACTATGGAAATCAAAAGGGTAATTTATTCTAAATCTAAAAAGGTTTCTGATGGTTAAATGCATCGCGGTTGATTGGAACAGATTTATTATTCTACACATAATAAATTAACATAATCTCCATAGACAAGTTCAAAAAAATTGATTTGTAAATTAAAATGATAAGCTATCAATATTTCTTTTCTGACTAGCTTATTTAAATATTCAGGTAGAGTTCACAACATCAGGTCATATACACACTTTTCTAAATAAATCTTTACATCATTGATACAGAAATTTTGGGAAAAATTTAAAACACTACCTCCTAGATTGAGCGGATTTTCTCAAAAAGTAGCACTTTTCTCAATGGACCCCCAGAAATTGAAAAAGAAGAGAGAACATAGGACTAAGTCAGTTGATGGAGAACTAGAATTGCAGATGTGGAAGGAGGGCCCAATTGAGGATATCATGGAATAAGATGAACCCATGGCCACAATTTCTTAGATACAGAAGGTGTGATATAAATGAAATTTACGCAATTTTTTAGAACTAGGGTTTTATCTCGCTTTTAAGTTTGATTGAAATGTTAAGTTGTTCGATTGTTTTAATTAGAGTCACGGTTTCATTTTCTCCTCTCTCAAATTCGACTTAGGATTATTTGACCAAGGAACCGGAAAACTTAGGGTTTTGCATCGGGGGTTTAAGTGGGGGAAATCTACTTATTGAATAAAGATGCCCGTCTCCAAAGGCAAGAAAGGGGCACGTGAACGACACGTGATCACCAGCATGTGCCTTTCTTGCCAAGGATGAGAGCTATTAAGAATATAATGGTCCAATCTCAGAGTTGTTCGAAACAAGTTTTATATGTGGGCTTTTTCAAGAAGTGTGTCAATCTAAGGTGTATTTTGGAATTTTCCATGAATTTTTTGCCCATTTCATAATTCATTTAGATAAAATCTCCAATTTACTAAGCAGATTATCTAATCACCGGTACGATGGATAAGGGTTTGATATGACACCATTAGGATATAAGGATAAAAAAAATGCATAAATTTCAGGCTAGCATGTATTAAAAATCTATGGACTTAGCAACCACAAAAAATTAATAAAAAATTCAAAACTATTACCAGAGAGGAACCCAAATATGCAGCAAAAGGCTTGAGATGAGATCAAGTGAGCAGCACATAGTTTCTAATCTCTTCAACAGTTATGACTTATTCTAAAACATGACAGTCAATATCACAGCTTGAATTCAAGAGCAAAATCCAGCCATTATTCATAATAGCAACATCACCAACCCCACCCAGAAAACCCTGCAAATACATGACCAATACAAACTCCAGGCGATTCTCTTTATTTACTTGGAAGCGAACGGGAAAGAAGCAAAGACAACAGGAAATGTGGGCTGTTGAACGCAGCTCTCCACGGTAGCTTCCTTCCCTCGCAGAGGGAAATCGCCCGAAAGGAGGATTCCGACAAGAACACCGGAAATGCCAAAGGATCCAAAGTTGCCCTATCTTGGGAGATCCATAAACTTCTCCTCATCAGATCAAAACAAGCGACTCCCATTCTTTTTTTTTCCCCGACCTTGGAATCATAGAAGCATCGGAAGGATCAAGCGCACAGACACAAAGTCGCACAATCCACGCAGCATAGTCAGTAACAAAAACGTCTACAGCGACACTAAGAGGCCAAAGCCACCCCCCAGAGGGCTCATATTCAGGGGGTGGCTATGGATAGCCAAAGGAGCACTACATGGTGGTGGGTATGGCAAGTCTGTGTGTAGTACTCAAGAGGATTTGTGGAAGTAGGGCGTACTGCTATATATATATAGAGAGAGAGGCAGGCAAAATTTTATCATATTTGTTTCTTTTGGTCATCAGAGCAATAAAAGGCCGAGGTGACTTGAGTAGGAGAGAGTAGGTGTCACCTTTTGGTTTAAAAGGAGTACAGAAAAGGTGCTGCAAATGGCAGCATCTTCCAAGGGATATGCCCTCCACATCCGAGCACAGCCTCCTTCCTTTTTATACTTTATGGGGAAAAGGGCATATTCCTTCGTAGTGAAATTTGTTGACGAAAGTCCAAAGAAACCGGTTAGATAGCCATTTGAAAAGAAAAAAAAACTATATACTAAAGATTTTCAATGTATTAATTGTTCTTACATAGAGTGCGTCGGCGCTTTAAAAATTAAAATATTCTATATGAAACATGCTAAAGGTAAATGTCTTAAAAAAGTGTCCGTTAGCAAGTAACTTTTTTATTATTATTTAGACCCTTGGAATATGCGGTATTTATGGTATAAGTCTTTCTTTTTTCTGAGAAGAGGGTTTCTCGGAAAGTTTGTGGGAGATCAGCCACTTAAAATTAAACAAAGGGAAAAATTAGGTGGACCTTCTAGCGTCATCACTTTGTAGCGTCTCCTTCCTATTTTAATAGGGGAAAATCTCGTGTTCTTTTGTGACTTCAGCAGCATCATTCTTCTATGATTTCTCTTGAAAGAGAGTTTAGGATGCTTTGCTTACATAAAAGCTCTTTTCTTTCAAATTTCGTTTTCATCTTTAGTGAAAATAAATTAACAATTGAGAATCTGCCCCTAAAGGTACTGATTAAGTGGTCAGGCGTTTGATTTGGACAGAGTCAAATGCAGTTTGAATCGAGACTTCTTTGGACAAGAATATTCTTGAGGGATCATGATCACTACTCTGTAGCAAGGTGATCGCTTGGTAAGCCAGGAGCTGGGCTTCAAGTTAGGCCTAATTTCGCCCAAGCCCACTCGTTATAAAACTTTTGTATAAAAATCTTCGCTGGACTTGGCTGCTACGTTGGGTTGGACTTTCTCACTAAATGTCCTTGAGCAAGCCCGTCGGAAAATGTCTTTAAACTAAGCACCGGGTTGATGATTAGGTCTACTATGTGGATGGAGCCTAACCTGAAGCACGGGGATGAATTATTTTGTGTATCTATAGTAATTACTCATTAGCCTAGTCACTCGACCCCAGAGAAACCATGAATAAAAAATGAAAGAGAGAGAGAGAGAGAGAGAGAGAGAGAGAGAGAGAGAAAGAGAGAGATGTGTTTACTAGGTTGCCTTGATTCTAAACAATTGTTTGGACCAGAAAAGCTTTAAAAAAAAAAAAAAAGCTGAAAAACATCTGATATTGATAGTGCAAATCATAAGGGAATATCATTTTTTTTTATCCACCTATTAAATAGATAGACAAATCCTCTTTTCTTTTTTGGGACATGTGGCCTCAAAGCTAGTAGCGGTCGACAATGTATTCAGACAACAATCCCATTAGAAAAATTCTAATTTGGGTGGCACTGCTGGCTCATGGTTGCATGTACTTTAAAAGCATTATTTGTACTATCAACCTCTTTAGATCATGTAATCCTCGGGAAAAAAAAAAGTTACCATTTAGCGTTATTCTTCCATAATGCTCGTTTACTAATTCCAAAATTTTCATTGTGGTAAAAACAAGACAGATCCAAATTGCCTATTAACTAGTACAGCCATGAAAACCCATGTTCATATTCACCCTGTAACTACAAAGCATTTTTCGCATCTACCGCAATACAAATACACACCGCTTGTCTTGTTTGATTCCGCCAGAAGCAGATTCACTTGCGATTGAAGCATGGAAAATTCTCTGCGTGTTGCATTGGCTATGGTGATCATCGACAGGAAAGCATGTGTTGATCTCCTTTCTTCTAATCCTTCTGCAATTAGCAGTTGCTCTGCTGCCTTACTGTTTCTTCTTTTTTTGACCTCACGATCGTTTAAGTGATTGAAACTGCAGGACTGTTCACATGTTTGAAAGACACTCAGAACTCGCATAGACGCTATAATATTCACCAGAAAAATTTATCCGTTCAGGAGAACCATCTCTTGGCGCTCTGGGAAGCTTTCAGCTTCATCACAAGTACCTCGCGTTGAGCTTCCACCTCTGCGTACTTGAGGCTCATATGGAGATAGCGCTCGCGTATGTCTCTCAACTCGGACTCTAGCCGTGACTTTGTGCGCTCAAACTTTTTCTCATTACTACTTCGCCTTCGGGAGTTGCTTTTCTAGGAGAGTCTGGCGGGGATTCCCTCCTGGAACTCTGCAGGAAAAGGCATTCTTTAGCCACTGCTAAAATGGTTGAAAACACGAGCTTCATATGCAGCATACTTATGTCATCCAGGCAACACTTCTCTAGTTGCACACTTTCAATCTTCTATGCAAATTACAAATTTGAGATATTTTATGAGCAGAAATCTAGGCACTAATACTATGAACATCTTCGAGATATCACATAAAGTTACCTGCTAAGTGGAATATTATCAGAGTCATCTGCTACAGCAGAATCAACAAGATCACTCTCAAGTAAAGATACTTTTGACCTAGGATCGACTCCAACATCATGGCAGCTTTCAACATCGCCGTTATTGATATGGATGTCCTGTCAAGTGGACAGAAGAGAGAGATTATGAATCAATGATGACATTTCAATTTTCAGATGAGTCGTCGACAAGGAATGACATGACCACTAAAGATGTAATAAGTGAAAATTACTGAATGTCCACTGAAATGAGAATGCTGAAGGTTTAATGAAAGGTCCAAATTCACAGAAAAGTGAGGTAAAACACAGAAAGCGAAGAGTTTCTTGTGTTACATTACCTCTATGTGATGCCGGGCATTGGACATCTTAGGTTGATCTTTCACTACTTGTTGCCGTACATTCTTCATGATCGGCTTCTTTCTTATGTCACGCTGCCCATAAATACAGTTTGTGAGTTAAGGTATAATGATGACAAGTGCTAACCCAACTAAATATGAATATCCCAACCTTGACGGGCTTGAATCTTCAGTGGCTGAATTTGCTACTTTCATATGAGCTTTAGATAGTCCGGGGCTCCTTGTGTTGTTAACATGCTTCGGTTTTCTTTTCTCTTCCTCATAGAATTTAGTTCTTCTTCAGAGGCTCGGGCTCTTCTCAGGTACTCATCTTTCTGCTCTTCAAGCTGTTGTGTCATCCGCTGATAGTGCTTGTGCTCTCTCCTGATCTGGTTCAGCTCATTTTTCACCTCGACAGCCTCATCACATTTAGCCTGTTTGGCCATTAATTCACCCTCCATACGTTGAAGCTTCTCTTCTAAGATAACTTTGCTCTGCCTGCAATCTTCCAAATCGTTTACCAGCTCCTGTAGGGAAGAGATTTTCTCAACAAGTACATTTTTCTCAGCCTTCAGGTCTGTACATTCTTTGGATACTAATTGCAGCGAAGCTTTGGCTTCCTCTTTATCACGTTTGGTTTCAGTGAGCTCAATTTTCAAAACCGAAAGTTGATCATGTAGATTCTCGAATTGTTGCACATGGGCCTTCATGTTGGTGGATTCATCCATGAGTCTCTGGCGGTCATATTCACATACAGTAAGCCTCAGCTCAAGTTCATTAATGTTGGTTCTTAATTTCTCTTCCCTCGATTTGTGACTCTCCAACAGCTTTGACAATCTCTGTTCAGTAGCCTGCAGTGCCTTCCGGTCTTCTTGGGAAGCAGACAGTTCCTCTATCAGGTCATTCACTTGTCTTTCATACTGTGCTTGCATCTCATTCAACTCACGATCTTTCCTTTGCAGTTCAGATTGAGTTTCGCGAAGAGCAAGTTCCAGTTCAGCTTTATCTGCACATAATTTGGATATCTCTTCGGCAGCATCAGACACTATTCTCTCTCTTTCATCATGGATATCTGATATCTGATTAGTCAAATGTTCTATCTCTTGATTCAATTCACAATCTTTCCTTTGCAGTTCAGATCGAGTTTCACAAAGGGCAAGTTCCAGTTCAGCTTTATCTGCACATAATTTGGATATCTCTTCAGCAGCATCAGACACTATTCTCTCTCTTTCATTATGAATATCCGATATCTGATTAGTCAAATGTTCAATCTCCTTCCGGAGGTTCTCGACTTCAGTGGTTTTGTCTGCATATATCTGATTTAAAATGCTCTCTCCACAGCAAGCCGCTCCTTCTGTTCACGGTTTTCATCAAGAAGTGCGTCTATTTCCGATTTAAATGTTCTTTCTTTTGCTGTGACATCATCAAGCAGGGCAGAGAGATTTTCTTCTAATGTCTCAACCTTCGTGGAGCAACCACTTAGACAGCTCCTTAATTCCTCATGCAGCTCCACGTTCTGCATCTTTAACTTTCCATTTAATTCCTGAAGAGAGTTGCATTCTTCGGCAAGACTCTCGACATCGGCTTGTAACTGTGCTCTTTCTTTTTTAAGATGATCACATTCTTCCTGAGCCTCTGACCAGCGGTTCTGCATTTCCTTCATTTCTTTTTCTAGCTGAGTCTTCTGCTTCTTGCTTGAAAAGCTCAGCTTGATATCTCATCATCGAGGCTCTCACACAGTGCTCTCGATCTCTCCAGCTCCAACTGGGTTGCTTCCATCTCGTCCATCAGATAGCTTAGTTGGACTTCCTGTTCTGCTATGCGCATAGACAAGGCTACGTTTTCTGGCCCTATCTCGGAAGATTTCCGCTCAAGCATTTTGTTGGCGGAAACATGGGAATCCACGCTGCCACTTAGAACCACCAAATCATTTTGCACGTCAGTGAGGCATTTGGTGGTTACCTCACTCTCTCTTTGCATAATTTGCAACTTCTCCTCTAGCTCAGTCTTTTCCTTCTGAAGATCTGAAACCAGGGCTTCTAGTTTAGTATGGCATTCTCTCAGGTTATTAATCTCCTCTTCTTTCAAAAGCAACATCTCCTTGACTTTTCGCTCCTTGTTCCCGTCCTCAACCGACTCCTTACCAAATTCTTCACCTTTGTCCTCTGCATCCATCTTCAAGCACTCATTGCTTTTTCATTTGCAACAAGCATTCCATTGACTACATTATCTTTCTGGCCATCTCTGCAGTCGGTTGCAACGTGAAGACAGTTGTTCAATTTCTTTAGCTTGAATAATAGGTCTAAGTTTTCTTCTGTAAGCTCATTGCAGTCAGTCTCCAGCTCCTGAACCTTTTCTTTTAGGGACTCAATTTCTTTAATTAGATACTCATCACCTCTGTCAGCAGATTCTTGAGAATGCTTTTCTTCAAGAGTCTTGGTTAGCTTGGCCTCTAGATTGACAATTTCTTCCTCCTTTTCTGATAATTTACTTGTGTATTCTCTCTCAAATTCAAAGAGCCTCTTTTCCAAACCAACTTTTTCATCCATCATAGGCTTTTCATCCTCAAAGGCCTTTTCCATCTGTTGCAACTTAACTAGCAGATCCTTCTCTGATTCCTTGGTTTGCTGCAACTGGGTCTTTAGACTCTTGTTTTCTGCTATATTTGATAGTAGCGAATCTTCCATATCACTGAACTTTGACTGAATGAATGCAACGTTTTCCAACTCAAGTTTCTGCTTGCCGATCATCTCTTCGAGCTCGTGTAGAACAGAAACCAGCTCAATGTTCGATTCCTGACTTCTGCTCAACTGCAGAGTCAAATCAGCATTTGTTTCTTTCAGGAATCTTATTTCCTCCTCCAACTCCTTTTGAATGTGGCGTACTGCTTCTTTTTGGGAATTTGAATCATCCACGGTCTTTTGGTCCACTTGTGAGTTCTTGAGCAGCAGCTTTAGTTGTTCGACTTCTTTTCTTAAGCTCTCCCGTTCCGTCTTAGCCGCCAAGAACTCCATATCCAGATCCTTGTGATTCTTGGACAGATTAAAGAACTCCTTTCTCACCATATCCAGATCGAGCATTAGCTTTTGCGCATTTCGCTCCCACATTTTAGCCTCCGCATGAAGCTCTTCTATTGTGTCTTCTGCAGCTTCAATGAAATCTTTAGAGGAGTCAGAAATCTTCACAGATAACATTTCCTTATTACTCTGTGACGGATCACCCGAACCCATAATCTGTGAATTAGAGAACGGAGGTTTCAAGTGAGAAGAGCTATTGATCAGATTGCCACCGTCTACTCTGGGGGACCTGACTGAAGTCTCTCCAATTCTCTGGTCATGCCTGTCAACTCTCAATTGATTTTCAGGTGAAAGGTCTTCTCTGTGCGAGGAATTTTCCGCAGAGCCGAAGCTCTGAGTAGAAGCAAAGGACGAAAGACTTGTTTCCTACAGAGATGTAAAGAAGTTCGGTTAATTTTCTTGGTTAATTGACTTAAGCAAGGTAAATGAGAGCCTGACTCAAATATTTGTGCAGTATCAGCATCAAATGATAGTGACTTTGACAACACTAGAGAATCTGAGATATTATACTTTAAAACATATTCCAGGAAATAAACTTAGCACCTAAGTATAATTGAATTAATTAACAAGGAAAAATGCAATTCAGTATAAAAATATACAGATGCACTTGGAGGAAATTGCTGTACTTACCCTACTTGCAAGATGATCGGAGCACAAGGTTGACCTGAGTTCTTTGTTAGAGGAAGGGGCAGCGTTCTCTGTGAATGTGCTTCCAGACCTATCTGACTTGAAGTCCCCATCAAGGCTGTTTGAGTTCAGTTCATTGACTTGAGAATTTGTCTCTTTAGATCCATCGTCCCTAAATTTATGAACGATTAATTCCTAAACAGACAGCTAGTGAAAGACAATGAAAGGTTAAAAAAAAAAAAATGAAAGGGAAGAAGCTGCTAAATTGTTTCCAACCTGAGCTTTGTTCTTGAAGTCAGGCAGTTTATTTTGACCTACAAATGAAAAAGGCACGCAAATCTGTGTTAAGGAAACCTGAAGAGGCACAAACTTCACTAGGACATCAACCCCATACCAAACATTGTACACTCAAGTCAAAGCTACTTCAATCAGAAGGAGTACGAACTTCTATTGCGGTTTACAAAGAATTTCTTTGAATGATCCTCCTATTAGGAATTCATGCAAATCATCTGTCACCAATGTTCAGTTCATTTTACAACCACAAAGACACAAGAATTGGTAGGATATTTACTCAACTATATGTCAACAGCGAAGACTCTAGCCAAAAGAAAAAGAAAAGGCAACAACATTTTCTTCTCTCCAAACTACTATTTTTCCTGTGAAGAAACTTGCTGCATTTCCTTCTTTCTCTTTATTTCCTTTACTTGCTCATTTAGATTTCATTGCACTTCGTTCATTACATACATGTTGTACTTTCACATGCTCCTGACATAAAAGGGAAAACTAGTGTAGTACTCTATTGTCTTTCGATGCTGCAGGGTACCTCTAGCTTATCTAACAGAGTTACGGGCAATTGCCTGATATCTTTTTCCTCACTGAATTGTCAAATCTGAGAAGAACAAGAACAGATATGTGCATTTTATTACGACTTACTTGTAACACTGTTCCGTGGTTGCACTTTTTCAGAGGGATTGAAATGGGGACTGAATTGCTGGAACTGATGTAGTTTGTCGCATTGATTGTTGCCTCTCCAAGGATGCCAGATCTCGCCGATCCCTGTAATAGACAGCCACCGGAATTGTAACTATCACGTCTATTATGTTGCAGCAGTTCGGACTAAGCATCAATGGATAGATCACAAAAGCTCTAGTAAGAACTAACTACTTAGTGTTAATTTGAACTGATGTTTTCAGGTGTAAAACTTCTAACTATTGATCATCATGTATAAAATCTGAGCACTGCCGATGTTACCATGGAAATGACAAGCTTGATAAGGCAGTCTTCCAACTCTTTGGAAGAATCATCACGTGAAACCAACACAGATTCCGCCAGAGTCTCGGCCCATTGACAAGTTCCATTTCGCACTAATGCTTTGCTCGACTTAGCAATTGTTTTCCCCGTTTCTACAGAGATTATGGAAACAAAGAGCTTGTCCCATCCTTTTGGTACCTGTTGTGGCAAAAATGGTAGCAAGAAATTAGTCAATCAAATTGCTGAAAAATGCAGTAGCCCTATAATTTTGATAAAAAGTAGTGCAAACTGGATCTAGTTCAAGAGAAAAAGGTTGAAGCTAAGTTTCATTTTTCTTCAATGCACAGTATAGCTGCACCATAATCATGATCAGCGTTTCTGTAATCCAAACCTATCATGATAAACAATACCAATTCCAACTATATGTGATGGATGACAATTTTTGCCACACTTTTGCATAACTTCCTTAAAACATTTGTCTGCTTGACATATCAATGGAAGAAGATTGCATCAATCACAACAAAGGAGATAAAGATCATAATTTGTGTAAAAAGAAGTCTTTTAATCAAGTGAATATGCTCCCACAGTGCACACACACCTCCCATTCTAGAGACCCCAAAAAAAAAAAAGGGAAAAATAATGAGGAAGTGATTTAGTGCCAGTGGGCCACATGACCCTTGAGATCAAACTAGTCTTACTCTGAAAAAAGGAACAGAAGAACAGGAAAGATTGTGGAGTACCTGGAGAGCTTTGAACTGAGAGAGCTTGAAGTCAAGTCTCTCCCCTGATTTGGCAGGTCTGTTCCTGTGCAATCTGAACATCCTCTCTTCTGTTACAGTTCAATGCTTCTTCACTCAGTTCTCCTAGAGAGCTTCATATGAAGGGAATGATCACCCAGCTTAACTACCCCGGAAACAAGGACATACATTGCTTAGAGAGCGCCAATGAGGGAATGATGGAATAAGTGACGGAGACAAAGCAAATGGGTGGGGAGAGAGAGAGAGAGAGAGAGAGAGAGAGAGAGTTAGCTAGATGGTCATTGTAAAATGGGTTAGTGTTTTATTGTCTTCTACACCAAACTAAATTACCAACTTTAAGAATCTCACAGCAGAGAGAGAGAGAGAGAGAGCCACCAAATTTAGGACATGAAATTGGGTGGTGTTGTAGTGTAGTGTAAGATAGGAATCAGCCGGGCCGGGCATGAGTTTCTGGTGCAACAATGTGTGCAATAATATTAAATTACCGGTACCTGTGCCATACTGAATATTTCAGGTTAGATCTACATGAGATTATTTCAAAGGATGAAAATGGCTAACTTAAAAATGTAAAATCAATACATATTGCTCAAAACCCAAAAGAGATTTCAATGACTTCTCTCTAATTGCAAGATCGTAACTATCTTTCTCAAGTGTCTTTCGTGACTATAGGATTCAATCGGTCACCTTTATTTTAAAAAAGGGTCATAATTCATGGACTATTCGATAATTAATCCTTTTAGACCCATGAGATATGTGCGGTCTATTGAATTGCGCACAGTGGTAAACTATGTATTGGATGGGCCATCTTGGCTCATCTTGTAATTACATGGCTGCATTTTCGGATTGGGCAATAATTAGTAAGCTTACTAAGGAATTTTATTGGATTCCATGAAAATTTGTCCATTTACTTACACCTTGATATGATACAACGCACCGAGTCTCTCTCACTCATCCGTGCAACGATGTTTCCTAATGTGATCCCCGTACAGTTCAAGGCCAGAAGCAGCTCTCTCTTCCTCGACGACGTCGAATGCTGATTACAATACCTAGGCACACATTGTTTTTCTCATTATACAACGTCTTCCAAGGCTGCTGCATATTCCGATCTTTGTCGCCTTCTTCCGCTTGCTGAAGCATCTCTCCCGACTCACTAGGCTGTTCATTGTATCTTCTTGGGAATTTGTTTGGCGGCCACTGACAAAAATCGCCAGAGAGACAGATTTTCGGAGACAGTATCTCGATACATTAGTCATATTGAACAGCTTATGCGAAAGCGACGATCCTCGCTTGAGAATGGCATTCATCAAGAAAACGAGGTTGACGAAGTCGAATTGGTGGCCAGCTAGCATGATTCTTTTAGCAGTCGTTCTCCGAAAACAAGGTTTGACGTTTTACATCCACCTTATTGTTGAACATATGCAATATTTTCCTCCAAGCACGGGTCGCGTCATGTATACTCGAGATTATTTGTCTTAGAGGAGTTGTACGTCGTGAACATATCCCGGTCCTTAATTCTCTAGATAACACCCTTGCTCATGTCGAGCGACCCGCAACTACTGACAAGGACCAAATGACTGAAAGATTGACAGTTTTAGCAAAGATCACCAACAAACATAATGAAGGGATAGGGAAAGAGAAATCATTCATCCCACAGCATAAGGAATTAGAACGTTTCCCATGTTGCATTACCGGAATGAAAGAAAGATGGAAGCAGCTTATACAGCAAAGGAGCCCCTGCAACTTTATTCAGGAGGCATAATCTCTATGGTCAATGCCATTGTAGCTTTCGTCCAATTCATTTGATGCCTGTCCTAACTGGGGGACGTGTATACTCACTTATACGTAGGTGCAAGGAGCTGAATATTTTATGGAAAGAAAGATGATAATTACCAACTGCGGGCTTAAAAGAGCCTCGATCCGAAAATTAAATTGATGGTAGTAGCTCCACATCTTATCATTCGTCCCTCTTCCAAGACACCATTTCACTTCTGGAACTCTAGCACAGCATAGAAGTGATCGATGTAAAATGCTTGGAAACGAGGGAAGCCGGTAGAGAGCCCGAGCTGCTGGAATTCCTGCTCAGTCCTATGCTTGCCCTTGGCCCTGTAGATGGTCATCACGAAGATGTCGCCCTCAAGAAGTGCTCGAGTCCTGTGGCTATCATCTGAGTGCTGCGGTAGCACCGGCTCGCAGGCAATCAGCTTCCTCCCGCAGGGAGTGCCTTGAAGCAGTTTTCCAGTATCTGCTTGCACTCGTCGTCCGTCCATGTCGTCAGTATCCACTGTGACCACAATTCCATCCTCGGCATTAAAAAGTGCATGGTGTTTTTAGCAAAAACATGCACAAAACGTACGCCTATGATTCTTGAAATGATTGGACCTACTAATGACATCATCGGCAGAACAAATCAAATTTAGCTAAAACTGCAATTATAGGGAGAGTTTGATTATCATAGGCTACGCACAATTTAGCTCGGTCCACATAAGCCAGATCTGGCCAAGATCTTTCCCAGCAAAAGGAGAGCAGAACCCACAGAATCATGAAAAGTGAAACTTCCACCCAAAGAATTCAGAGTGTGTACTCTGTTTTCTTCTCTAGATGGTGCTAGCTGTCGAAGTAAAATCTGAGCATTTCTCATGAGAACTGTTAGGTGAGTGAACCGCACCAGATCTGTAATTTCATAGCCTAGTGTGGTTGGTTTGGATGTCAGGCCTGAGGGTGTACCTACAAGCTGAAGGTTCTCATGATCCAAAATAAGCTGCATACCCACTTCATCAATCGTTATGCCCTTGTATTTCACCATTTAAAGCAGTAAAGGTTCTATGAAACCTCGACTTGACACTGCCGACATTTGAAAGAGGACTCGGAAGGAAGAATCAACAGGTCCCATTAAGCTTATCACTGTGGGAACATGAAGCAGGTTCCATCTGTTCTATACCGTGCAGCTTGATATTGCACTCACTCGTCCATCTCTGCCGTAGCTGGGCTTAGAGACTCCCTGGATGCACTGGGAATATCATACCATGAGGCCATCATTGTGTCTGGCACAGATCGATATTGACAACAAACCCAAGAGAATGGATTGAGAGTTATAAGAACTTGGCTTGATGGAAAAGAATACAACACTCACTCATGAGATGGGGCGAACATGTGCAATATGGAATCGAATGAATCATTTGCTAGTAGTTTTCTAATACCAGAAGTGCTCATAAAGGTGGAATTTGATCGAAGACCCGTGACTAGTGTTAAACACGGTCCAATATTTAAATTAGTGCCTAGTTGTACTGATTAAGATGAGGCGACAATCAGAAAAGAATTCATAAATTCCATTACATTCATTATAACTATACCAAGGAAAGCAAAAGGTGGATTTCCTACTACAGCAGAAAATGCATCAATTAACCCTACGCATTTTAGCTGCCGTAGCCTTCGAGTCATTAGATTATGCAGAACTATAAGATCATCAAGTCTGTGGCTGGCATACAGCTGCTTGAGGCGAACTCCATTAGATTTAAGTCCACGTTGGAAGGGCATAAACAGCGAGATGCAAATTCCTTTTGTCGTTCACAAAATCGATCGCAGGAAACTACCTATCTAGTGAAATAGAATCAAAACCAAACATGCGGAGTTCAGCGAACAACGTACCCTCATGAAAATGGCATCACCAGCAGGGATGGACTTGAACATGTCGCCACCAACATGGGTCACCCTGTAAAATTCCGCAGCTTTAATTGATCCTCAGCCACCAGAAGACTTTTTATCCTCTAGAGAGGGTAGACGAAAATACAGTGGTGAAATTTCATGTTTTCTTGTGGAATTTAATGTAGACTCCTCCATTTCTTGACGGATTATGGTGAAAAAACTTTAGTGATATTATGTCCTCCTAGTTGACTTATGGAAAAGAACATGAATGTGTGTCGACTCCGATAGATTCCATTCCAGCGGCAACCGGACATGTTTCTCTGAAGCTTGGAGCATCATAAGTTTCAAACTTGCTGAGGTTACTCTTTTTCGATAGGTTAAGTTAAGGTGAGAAAAAGTAACAGCTGGAAAACCAGCTCTATGTTAGCAAATTGCCAGGTCTTCTTCAAAGGGCTTGATGCAGCAAGAGTCATGGCATGCAGGTGAAGGTAAAGGCAAATTGAAAAGAGCAAGTCACCAATAAAAAAGATGCTGCTAAATGTATGCCAGTTGCTTATTGAAAGAAACGTAAGGGTTTCTCTTTTGCATAATATTAAACATCATGGATCATGTCCTGGCTTTGACGACTTTGTCCACATATTGAAATAGCAGAATAGCTAGACCAGATCATGGCCCCCATAGCATGCTAGGCCTGCCTAGGCCTGTCTTAGCCAAGAAGGGCCCAAAACACAAATTAAGCAAGCCTAGGCAATTAATTTTCTTCCTAAGCTTGAGCCCACACAAATGGGTCTGCTCAAGCCTATTCATTTTATGAAGAAAAGTAATAGCGAAAATGACATGAATGGTCCTTTAAACTTTGGACCAATATACAACATGTGGTCTTTGAATTTTTGATTTCTTCAATGTGAAATCTGGACTTTTAATTTATGTTCAATATAGCCCCTAAACTATTCATTGAACATTTTCATATAGTTTAGGAGCTACATTGAATATGTACTAAAAGTCCAAGAACCACATTGAACAAATTAAAAGTTTAGAAACCATATTGCACATTGAGCCACATTCAAATTGAAACTAAAGTTCAAGGATCATTATAAACAAATTAAAAATATAGGAATCACATTACACAATGCGCAAAAGTTCAATGAATCATTTATATCATTACCCTAGTTTATTATTATAGGTAGACTTGAGTAAGGACATTAAGATGTGATACCCAACCTAACGCCCTTCGTTGACCGGGTGCATTAAACATATTAACCTTGTTAAATTCTCTAGAGAGCATTAGATGCGATGTGAAAGGTATTTCTTATGTTGCCTCGTATGAAAATACCAGGGCCCTTGTTACTATATATTTAACAAATGTTATGCTCAAGTTCTGATCACACACCTGTCTAGTATAATAAACATGTTGACAGCTTTAATATTTCCTTAATGAGTTACTAAACAAGTACCTAAAGGTTCTCCCTAGAAGAATTCCTTTTTCAGGTTCCTTGCTAACAGGTGCGAAACTGAATAAGCCTTTCTTTTATGTCAATGTCAAATAAATTAAAAAAAAAAAAAGAAAGCTACATTTTCAAGATAGTGATGGGCCAGAAAGGTGCAATAACTTCACGCCTAACTTAGAATTTAGCTTCCCAAGATAAATTATTACTTAGAGATATGATTCTTGAAATATTTTCTTGAAGAAAAGAAAAGACTCATGCGTGCAGCTCACCAGGAATGGGAGGCGCTTTGCCACGACCTCGGGCAAGTCGAAGTTGATCCCTTCCCGGACGTGCGTGTGCTTCCCCATGATCATCCGGAGGCAATCCCCCGCGCTCCCGCCCACGTCGACCAGCCTCCCCACCCCGGAGAACCCGTCGTAGCCGTCCAGTATGGCCTTCATGAACGGCACGGACACCCCCGACATGGCCCGCTGCATCAGCTCGTTCATCTCCGGGTTCTTCCCGTAGTGGGCGTACGCGGTGTCGCTGTTGGCCTTCACGAAGGGCTCCGTGGCGGGTCGAGCACCGCCTCGTGCACCAGCGGCCACGCCCTCATCAGCGCGTCCTGCTCACATGCCGCGAAATAAAATAAAATTAAAAATTGTGCTTGACAAGTACCGAGAGATTCTGCTGCCATTGGCCGGGATTTCAAGCTTTTAAAATATTCTGAATTATGATATCAATGTCCTGAGAATCTTCCCCGAACTATATATTAATTACAGATCAATAAGAAGATAGTGAGTAAATTAATAGCTTGATCGATGCACGGATGGGTCGGACCACGCCCTCATTAATGACTTCATGGAAAGCAACGAATATCCCTAGATAGTACTCTACCTGACCATGTGAACGGGCAGGGCGGAAAGTGATCTGTCCTCTTAGCTCTGATCACGGAAAGTGATCTCATGCCAATCACACAGCCATCGCTTTCCGCTGGGAAAATTCACCACACTTTCAATTTTTCACCACATCTCTCTCTCTGCTTTCGAATTGGGCCCTCAGAGTACGATCTTATGTGCTTGGGACTCGCTCTCGGACACCTATCGACAACTCCAGTACATCATCGTCCTTTTTCAGCACTTTGTCAGTGCCGGAAAGATGTGAAATCGAAGTATTTCGTTCAATGCACCTTATCCTGGTACTAGTGGTTGAAATGCCCCCACCTTGACAAGGGGAAAAAGGGGGAGAGGAAAAAAAAGGCAACATTACTCACTTTTCCACACATTGTGGATAGTCAAATCTCTCCAGCTAAGCTACCATCATATCATTTTAAAACAAGGCACCTTTTGCGACTATAACTAGACAACGACCGCTTTCTGGTCCCATTAACCAAGATTTCTACGAGGATAAGTCAGGTCACACACGAACTTCTCAATATCTCCAAATTGATTAGCTCTTTGTATACGTATGAGATCCAATTATCAATTTTAATTTTTTTGTTGGACTTTCTAAGATAGGGAACTTTCGTCAAAATGCCATCGAAAGGATGGACTACCAAATTTAAGAACTAGGCTACATTTAGTAATCAAAATTAAATTCATAATTATCATATCTCGTATTTGGTTCCTATTGAAGCTACGATAAAATCAAATATAAAAAAAATATAATCAGATAAAATTATCCCATAGAGGATATAGTAAAAAGATAAATAAGTATTTCTAATATCCATTATATAAAAATCATTTTTCAAATAATTTTTTTAAATAAATAATATTTGAATAATATCTGAATTCTAATATAAAAATTCAGAATAAAAAATAAAAATAATTGTCTTTTTACTTATTCCTATTTCAATTCATTTCTACTTCAATATTTTAAGTATATGAGTATAGCTAAATAAATAATACAATTTTATTAGAGAATTATGAAAGGGGAAAAAGAAATAAAAAAAAAAGGAAAGCAATAAAAAAAGAGAAAAAAAAATGAAGTGAGCAAAAGTATCGTGAGAGATATTCTCAGCATCTACGTATGTATAACTTCCAGGTTCATTGGTATTGACATATCAATGATACCAAATAATGAACCGAATGAGATGTGAAAATATAGAAAAATTCTTGACTTTTATATCATATTACATCTAATAATATCCTCATTAAAATTTTTAACGATCTAATACAAAATAAGCATTTTAACTGATGCAATAGGCTGTCATCAAATAAACTTTTATGGATCACGCAATCGTTTAATTCTCTTCTTCCTTTTTTTTTTTTTTTTTTTTTTTTTCGGCCTACAAGATAAGAACTTCATAAATGTGGAAATGACATCCCCCGGGAAGGAGCCAATCCTCGTTCCTGTCCAAAGGACATACGGACGCTTTCGACTGTCGACGCTTCTTCCGCGATTTAGGCACAAATCTCTCGACGATCTTTCGACTCGGTTAAACCCAGAAAACTATTCCGAATTCCGCGGGAGATGGACTAGTGAAAAGATCGATCGGAAATGACGAGAGGGTTTCGGCGAATTCGATGGATTACCTGGTGGTGCTGGAGCACGTAGGGGGCGTACGACAGGCCCTCGGCGTCGGTGACGAGGGTCTTCCCGACCTCGGTGAGCGAGTACCTCCGCTCGGAGGAGGCGGAGGAGGCGGCGGGGGCGACGTGCTCCTCGAAGACGCCGTGGCTGGCGAGCATGCGGAGGAGCCTCTGGAGGTTCTCGGCGTCGCCGGCGGGGCGGCGGGGAGCGGGCGAGGATCTCGGAGGCGGAGAGGGGGCGTTGGAGCCGCCCTGCCAGAGGGCGTCGGGGACGCCGAGGCGGACCACGGCGTTGAGGGACATGGGGACGCTGATCATGTTGGCGAGCTCGAGGATGCGGAGCCTCGCCGCGTTCCGGGCGTCGGAGGTCTCGTCGGCCATGGCTGGATGGACGGATGGACGGATGGACGGACGGGAAGGTTAGCTTCTGGTCAGTAGCGAGCGACGGAGAGAGGGAGGGAGGTGGTTGTCTTCTTGGCGAGTGTGGCGAATCAGTAGGGGTTTGTTGAGAGACAGAAGTTTTTAGGTCTTTTAATATTCCAAAACCAAATTTTATGGTGTTTGACTAAAACATGAAAGTAAAAATGTAAAATATTTTTCATCATTTGATATTAAAAATCTAATTTGATCATTATGAGAAGAATTACCTAAAGTATCGAATTTTTTAATCGTTTTTTTTTATTTACTTTTTTTCCTTCTTCTTCAGCCGATTGCCAACAACCAGCCATAGGTGAAGGATGAGCTTTCCTGAAGCCAGCAGGTTAGGCTTGCCAAATTGGGGGAGCTCGACCTTGCCTCACTAGAAACTCAGGCGAGATTCCACGTCGCTAAGGTACACATTGCAACAAATCTTCACTATATGCACCAAGCAATCGCCTCGGATCAAAATGCGAGGCGACTCTATCGCTTTCAGCACAACCTTAAGCACGTCGAGCTTGATGGCCTCCTCTCCCTGATCCCGCCGACTCATACCTTGCAATAGCCTCAAAATCAAGCCCGAACCTCCACCGGTGCTTTGCCTAATTGCCATAGCTAACGCCGTCACTAATCTGTGCATGGGCGTGGCTGAGCAGGAAGAGGTCGAAGGCGTACTCGAGTGCGAGCTCCCCAACCCTGCCGTAGGCAGATTCGAGGGCGAGGATCAAGGGCTAGAAGACGAAATTAGCATCGGAGAGAGCGAGGCCGAGCAGGGGAGAGGGAGATTGGCCGAGGCAGGGGTGAGATCAATGGCAGAGGTGAAGGGGATGGTCCTGAGCTTGTCGAGTGCAAATTTGCAAGTGGAGACGATGTGGGAATGCATTGAGGAGGAGAAGGGAAAATGATTTTCTTCTTTTGAAACAAACAAAGTCTAAGGGCCTGCATGTGTTTATTCTTTTGTTGCGTTTATGTTATTTGTTCCCGGAACACAAAAAGAACACTTCTTGTTCCAGAAACAATTTTGAAGAAACGTTTCTTCTTCTTCTCTTCTTCTTTTTTTCTTCTTTTTCTGTCACGGCCAGTGATGCGTGTTGGCCAAACGTGAGGGCTCAGGCAATGCCGTCGAGGGTCGCTGACCTCACTGAGTCCTGTCGACGAGGTTTCCTGACGAAAAAAGAAAAAAAAAGAAAGGAAAATGAAAATAATAAATAAAAATATTAAAAATTAAAAGAAACAAGTTAATAAAATTTACCAAACGTGTTTTCATTTTTTTTTTCGGAACAAGTTTAAACAGCGTTTTTATTCAAAAATTATTTGAACGAAACGCTTTTTTTTTATTTGTTAAAGACAGAAAAGACATAAATAAAAACACGCGCGCCTAAATGACGTGGCAAATAGACATGTCAAAATCGGTCTTAGACCCATATATGACCCATTTAAATCATAAATGAATCACATATGAGTCACTTACTTTTTGAAGAAACTAATTAAATGGATTTGAAAATTAAAGATTTCAAATAAATTAATCTTAAATGGGTTGAACTTAGAACCCATTTCCAACTCAAGTCCCACACTTTCTCTTTTCCTCTTTAACTTTTATAAAAATATTTTAAAAAAAAATGAAATGATAATTATTTTTTATATTTAATTTTTCTTTTTTCTTTTTCTTTCTTCCTTCTTAGTTGGTGGCTGGCACGGTGACGGCCAACCACCTACCAGCCATCGGCCAGTGGGCTCGAGCTCGCCGAATCTAACGAGGTGAAGGCGCTAACGTCGCCGAGCTTGAAGCTCGAGCCTCATTGACGTCCGCCGAGGCTCGAGCATTCCGGAGCCCGAGCTTGAGCTCGTCCGTGAGCTCGCCCGTGGCCGATGACCGCCTGAAGAAGAAAAATGAAAAAAAAAAAGAATTTATAATTATATTTTAAAAAATAAAAATAATTAAAAATTTAATTTTAAAAAATAATAATAAATGATAAAAAACTTGATTTTTAAAAAAATTATAAGTATTCCATGAAAGTATTTTAGCAATACTATTTAAAAAAAATAATAAGTAATAAGATTTCTTAAGTTTAGTTAAATGACTCAGGTATGGATTAAATATGCATCGGATCAAAGTCGAGATGGGTCAAAATTTTTGCACTATTATAAATGGGTCATAAATGGATAATATGGGTCGATTTGGGTCAGACCATTTATGACATGACCCAAACCTAATTCGATCCACCCGTTTGACAGGTCTAGTGGCAAACTGGCAAATGGTCATATTCAATCCTCATTTATTTCACAAAAATTACTTTGCTAAAAGGAACTTATCCTTAGAGAGAATAAATTATTTTTCTATGTTTGGCTGTACTTTGAAAATAGCATGGAAGTCATTTTTTGATATTGCTATGGCAAAATATTTGCAAATCGATTGATGATTCCAATTGCATTTATCACACGTCTAGTAAAGTAATTTATTTAATGTCGTATAACCTTATATGTGGACAATTTTGGCATTTTTTAAAAATAAATTTTATTTTTATTGCCATTATTTATATGCCTCGCATGGCAATTTGTGTTGTTCACGTGAAATTTTCAAAAATATTATTAAAATATTTTTATGCTTTTTTTTTTTTTTACATTTAACATTGACTTAAAAAGAAACGCTTATTCAATTTCGCATCTGTGAGCAAGAAACCCAAAAAGGAATTCTTCTAGGAGAGCCTTTTTAGTAACTCATTAGGGAAATATTATAACTCTAAACACGTTTGCTCTACCAAGAAAGTAGAGCATTTAGCAAATAATATTAATTTTAACAGTTGTGGCAATTATTAGTATCTAGAAGCTTACTAATCAAATTTTACTCATGAACTCAGTAAAATTGGGGTTTCTAAAAACTTTGTTGATCACTATTTTTAAGGTCGTGTTGTCTTTTGGGGTTTGTGTGGTTTTTCGAGTCCTCAGGCCAAAATAGGCAGAGAAGAATGAGTGGAGGAGAGGAAAATGAGCGGTGGACAGGAGAAAGAGACTGATAACCCCATCATGTCCTAAGATCATGAGAGAAAATGAGAGAGATCGTGAGAGAAGATGACAGATAGAGAACTGTTAAGAGGATATGAGAGAGGGAGTGGAGCAAATACAATGAGAGGGGAGATGCATGCATCCGTTGTGGTTTGTGGCTGTTTTGTTGGCCAAGATGGCATTTCAGGCGGCATGAACCATTTGAATGTTTCGAACACGAAGATTTAGAAACCATGATATAAATATTTATATTTGTTGCTTGGATGTTTAATAGCCATCATGGCCATACATGCGCTATAAATTGTGGTTTCTAAATCTTTCTGTGTGAAACCTCTATCACCACACTATCGTGGCTATCATGGCCAACAAAATGTCCACGACCATCATGGATGGATGCATGCATTTTCCTCCCATGTTGTCACTGCTCCCTTCCCTCTCCCCCTCATTTTATTTGCTCACCTCCCTCCCCCTCTCATTTTCTGTCAAGATTCTTTCATTTTATCTCACGATCTTAGGCTAAAAATGAGCTTATCAATCTCTCCTCTCCTCCATTCATTTTCCTTTCCCCTCCTCCGCTATTTTGGCCAAGGAGTTGAAAAACTGCACAAATCCTAAAAGACAACGCACTCATCATTTAAATTGCAAAGTTCATAAATAAGGTTGATCATAAGCTTCTAGAACTTACTAATTACCACAACTGTTAAATTACTATTACCAAATTATGCTTCCTTAATATTTCCTTAATGAATTACTAAACAAGTAAGTAAAGGCTCTCTCTAGAAAAGTACATAAATTACATTGACGGGTGAGAAATACGCAATAACTTTCCCTAACTTTGATTTAGCTCCCGAGATAAATTATTAATTTTTTTTTTAGAGATATGATTCTGTAATATTAACTGATGCAATAAGCTATCAATCAACTTTTATGGATCACGCATTCGTTTAAATTTCCTCTTTTTTTTTTTTAATCTTTTTGGCCATCGGGATATTAACTCGCTATGGCATCAAAAGCTAGTCCCAGTACATACAAAAGGTAGAGTCAGCAATGAAAGTTGCTTCTTCTAGCTTCTACATATAAATTTGGCTTTTGAATGAACACAAATGAAAGTAAACATATATTTAAGTAACCCTCTTCGCTTACGAATGGTTATGATGTTCTTCGTCGACGTGAACCGTCAAACATGCCCGAAGCATTTGAAGCCATGCTTGAGGCGATATGCAGGAAAATAAGGACAAGACGACAAGGCAATTTCAAGATCTCACAATCCGTTCATGACCCGACATGCATCTTGGGGAACATTGTTGCTTCCGTTGTGCGATCCATTACTAGCAAATTCTTCCAGGCCCCAAAACATTTTACGGCCTTCTGATATGGGAGTTCTGTTTTCCATTCATTATTTCGTAGATAAACTTGACTTATTATGCTTTGAATGTATCTATAATATTTTTGAAGGATAAATGCATTGAAAGTCCTAAAACTTATCATAAGAATGTAATTGAGTCCTAAAACTTTTAAAAGTACAATCAAGTCCTAAAACTTATTAAATTGATCTACGCCATTATGTTGATTGTATTTTTGAAAGTTTTAGAACTCGATTACACTTTCATGACAAGTTTTAGGACTTAATTACATTTTTTAAAGTTTTATGATTATATTGAACTTTTTGAAAGTTATAGGGCTCAATTGCATTTTTACGACAAATTTTAGGATTTCCAATGCCTTTATCCCAATTTTGAGTGATTCAAAAGCAAAAGAGAGGATTGAATTGCACGCTTGTCCAAGATAAAATAAATGCCTTCAAAAGTTATAAAATAATTCTCTTCAGGTGCGAAATGACAAGAACCTCACACCACTCTCATGAATTTACTGAAGCTGCTGTCTTCACTACAGTTGAAAATATCATGTTCAATGCTTCACAATGGAGCACATATGAGAAGAAAATGCAGAGTTAGCCACTTCAGAGAAACCTGAACATAGACACTACACAAGGGTGTCCAAATACTCACTGATGGTGGTATACTTCACGTGTGGATACAGTTGAGTCCCCTCCAAACCCCAGACGACTCTATGTCGAAGTATGTCTGATCACCCTTTATGAAGACCGAATATATAAAAACAAACAGCATATTGTCCGGATAAGGCGTCTCTGCATCACAGCAAAGCCACATCACATCTAAAATTATTCAGGAAGAAGTAGCTCTAGTAATAGTTAAATGGCCCAAAAACCTCTGGAAAGAAAAGCAACCATTCTTAGATTTAGCAGTCCAGAAACAAAAATGATTTCCTTGGTAACAAATGTATCATTACCTCATTAATGTTAGTCCTTTGTCTTTAATTCTTTTTTTCTTGTTTTACAGCTTTAAGTCGGGCGAAATTTTCTCAAGAATGGCATTTACCTTAAGACTGCTCCTGTTTAACTCCACTAATTCTTGCCGCCTCATCATATGCCTGTTTTCATGGATTGGATTGGACTTGATCCTAAAGATAATCAGCTTATTTTGGGCGTACTGTCCTGTGCCCAAAGCATCTTCTATACCATATAATATGTGATTCCTAAAATCTTACTCATCCGAAGCTGTTCCAATGCCATATGACCAGGGAGCCTATTTTACTTGGGAGCATTTAATCCCAAGCCTTTGCTATGATTGAGCAACCTTGTCTCAGAACTTTTGGCGTGAAGCAAGTGCTTAGCCCAGACTATGTGAGTGCTTTCATCAAATGATGCATGTTGGCTGAGCCATTCCCATCCCAAGTGGTGGCCTGATTTGGCCTAGCCCGGTCGGGAAGAGACTCACACAGAGACTACTGCTATCCGGTAATCTCTTTACAACCGGGCTAGTACTTGCTTTTCAAGAGTGATTGGCTTTGACTTAGTTGATTTGGATTCTGTTTTCTAAGAAATAGTATAGTACTCGCTTTTCAAAGAGCAACAATCCCATTGAGTTTCCTAAGATATAACTATCACAGAGTAAGGATACAGAATTGATGGCACTGAAATCGCAGCACATATTTATAGTGTGTTTATAAGTTTCTGCCAAAAAGAACTATAGTTTCTTCCTTGTATGCCTCTTCATTTGTACTTTCTCATTCTCCAGCAGCACTAGTATTCCGGACTCTGATGAAATGTTTTCTGCACTACTAGTAGCCATGCTTAACTTGTAACAAATTCATACATAAGTTCCACTGTAGATAATATGAGAGGTACCTCTGATTATACGTAGAAGCTCTTCTTCTGATACGTATGTCTTCTGGAGCTTCTTTTTGATTTTGGTCTCCCAAATATCAGCTAGCTCATTCATAGAGTAGACATTACCTGGGGGCCTCAAGTACAAAACCTTATTCAGTGTAGCGGATCATCCATTGTATTTATGGTGAATGCTGCGACATCACATTCCTTCACGAAGACACCTGCAAAGCAGTGTGTGCTCTTCAATTTCAAGCTCCAATAAACGGCACAAGTTGCCAAAATAAGCTAATTGAAAGCTACTAAAGAATGAACCTTTTATATTTCCGTCTCCATAAATTTTGATCTTGTCCCTTGGAGGTGCCTTGAGCTCTGGTTGAACCAGGGATGGAAGTAAACAGCTCATGTAAAAAGTTGCACGATAGATAGGTATAAGGAATGCCTTCAGCCTCCACGAGACGCCTTATTTCGGCTTTCCTTGAGTAGAAGTTGTAGTCCATGCCAGATATCTGAACCTTGTCTGGGTCCAAACCAAATTCCGAAGGAATAAACCTCTGCAACAAGAGAATTAAGCTTTCTTCATTTCACATTAAGAAAAGATTCAGCATTTGCATTCAACTTCACCCAACAATGTACAACAATGCATTCTTTGGTATTAAACATTACTGCCTTAAGAAGGATGCAGAGACACGTTTTACTTCCCAGTAGAGCCATTCATATTTCATCCAGTACCTACTAGTTAGTCAGAAACAAAAATTTATGTGGGTCAAAAGTCAGAAACTACATTGCATTTCCATGTTTGCATCATAATCTGCAATTGTCTCTATTCAATAATATCTCCAAATTTTGGGATCAAAACAAGAAATCAATCTAAAGGCTGACTTTGAGATATACTACACCGTCTTTTCACACATTAGTCAGAATCAGTTCATGTTATCAGGTTTCCTCGGGCTAGCTTATGACATTTGTTTAATAGAGGATGTCACCACATAAGATTTTTCTAGTTACTTAAAAGTCAAACCCACCTAAAGAAAAACAAAAAGAAAGATCAAAGGGAATAAAGAAAAGATGTTACATTGATAGAGCCAGCTTTCTTGATGGCCTGAATCAGCAGTTTCTGATCCAGGATCTGAGTGGAGTTCACAGCACAAATCACAACATCCACTTTCTTGATTGCTTCAATAAGGCTCTCCTCATCTTGCAACGAACCCTGAAACACCCAGTAAGGGAAAAAAAAAAAATCAAGAATAGACCAAGCAAAGCAAGTACAACAGAGATTAAAAAAGCGAACACCTTGAGGAGGGTAACACCGGCTTCAGAGAGAGACTGGAGCTTGGCCAGCTTGGTGGGGTCGGCGAAAGCAGAGTCTCTCACGAGCGCAAGGTCGGGTGGGAGAAGTTGAGGCTGGCTTTGGCCAGCTCGTGGCCCAATTTCCCGGTCGCTCCGACGATCAAGACTCTGCTTTTCTGCTTCTCCATTTCAGATTCCTGGGCAAACGCCACCAAGATTCACGTCTTCGCTCGTGGGGGAGTGTAGCACCCTCGCTCTACACTTTATATATAATCTACAGTGGCTGTCCACTGCTGAGAATCAAGAATCCTGTTTGCTCAGAGAAACCTTCGTCACCTCGTACCCCTCCAAACCCGGACAGGGCTATTGTCAAAGCCAACCGGCTCGTCCAGAAGATGCGGGGGGTTTAAATTGCAATTAGGACGGTTGGACGCGTTGGCTCTTTCTTTTGGGCCCAACCGATGCTCATTAGGCTTTAGCCCTCGGTTGGCTTCGGCGCAGTCCAACCGCCAATCAGAGACTTGTTCCCGGCCAAACCCGTCTAGTCTCACCCATTCAATAGCGGGCGTAGTAGTAGCTATATCCCTTTATGTAATATCCCCTTTATGTTGAATATAAAGATAGACCGAGAATTGACAACACACCTATCCTAGTAGGAATATGAATGTCGAGCGATTCTCCATGAATAGTTACGTGCTATGGACTCTCCTTTGGATATTGTAATTATACTACGATTAGGAATCCATTTAGTAGAAACTAGACTTGTTAAAATAGTTCATAGACTTATTTTTTTACCAATATATTTAATGGGTTAGTTATATTCAGCAAATGAGCCATGAATGAATTTAGAATGGTAAAGTTAATGGGTTTACAATTTACTTATATTTAGTCCACATTTATGACTCTCTATTGCCCTCACTTAATCTAGCATTCTTATGTTAGTTTAAGTATGAGTTTTCCTAAATTTGGTTATATTTAAAATTGCTTTAATCATATGGGTCAGGTCAGTATGGTATGAGTTATTAGGTTTATATTGCATGGAAATGAGTCAAAATGGGTTAAATAAGTCCATTTGAATTGGACCATTTTCGACTTGATCCAATCCTGATGCGATCCACCCTTTTGACAAGTTTACTAGAAATCAAAGTTCAATCTAAAAAAGTTTCGTACCCCTCATGTTGTATAACTAGGCATGTATTCGAAGCACCAAGTATGATAGTTACGAGCACCCTTATCGAAGTGTTACGATCAATGATCATAGAGTTATCACAGAATAAAAAATTCTCTTCTCTCTCAGTAACTGGAAAATTCAGCATCCGCGGAAAAGTGGGGAAAAGGCTATACAAAGATCTTAAAGAAAATAAACAAAATGACATAATAATAAAAAAGATGGGTGAGTTGTGGATCGGATGATTAGGAGTATAATACATGAATCAAACACTTTTTTCCCGTTCTGTGAGAAAGCATCAATATATAGAGTTCACAAATCCACACAAATATTATGGATAGTGTATTATGCTGTGAATGCAAATAACACCGTTTGAATGTAATTTGATGAAAGTGATGATTACTTCCCTAATTTCTTCCCAAAGTTCTCCTTGTTTACGGCTAAAATTGAAATCCTCCAAGGGCTTCTCAACATTCTACAAGATATTTAAAAGATCAAACACCATGAAAATATGAATAGAAAGAGGGGAGATGTAAAAGCATTTGATGTTACCAAATGAAATCTATGAGTTTAGATTGCTAAGGAGCAACGGGCCGATTACGTTTGGGCCGAAACTGACACCCGACCAGATCCGGAAATGAAGAGAGGTGTGTGTGTGTGTGTGTGACCCGACCTGCGTAGGTAAGGGAGATGTAATGAGAAGGCGAGAGAATCATGGCTTTGAATTGGAAAGGAATCCGGTTTAATATAGCTTGTGAAGTGAGAGTTGGTTTAGAGAAAGTTTATTTAGAGTAGATAAGCGATTATTACTATGTAAAAATCTTCTTATTGCCATTTAAGACACATACTTCATTGCTATTCAGGAACCGCTTTGGAAACTGAACGTGAAAGGAAAATTATTCTTCATATTAATTAGCATTACCTTTACAATTCATTTTGGTCCCTAAAACCGACAAATATTGACATGAATGTATCTGTTTCTTCCTTTCAGTTTGATGCAAAAAAAAGCGATTTCTGTCTTTTTTCTTTCCACGTGTCTTGATTCTTGCTTTGCTGAAGTAGGTCCCGAATATGGCATGAATGCTGGCCATTTCGGCTGGGGAAAGGGAGAATGGCCGTATATAGGTGTCACCAAGTTTTTAAAAACCAAATTAATATTGGTAAGAAACTTAAATAATAGTTGTTCATGCAAAATTTAGAAATAAAACCTATAACGTTTGTTTGATGGTCATAATTTTTCTTTCGATCGCTTGAGTATTGCTCATTCGAGTGCCTCTAACGACGTATGTCAGTGACTAGTTCATGTGACTTTTCTGAATAAAAGTTTTAAGTTCAATGAAATAGAGGGCAATTAAGAGTCCAAAATAACAATGCTTTAAGAAACCCATTCTTTCTCTGCTCTTTTACCTCTTGTTTTCGTTGTCATTGATACTTCTAAAACTACCAACACCCACAATCCACAGACGGATTTGGCCACCGACGAACGGACGGCTTCATGATGAAAGGGACGAGCTCCGCAATCACCACATTTACTGAATCGATGACGGTAGAAGCGTTCAAAGAGGCGATGAACTTGCCTATCAATTTCATCACAAACTGAATAATTTTTGGAGGTAGATAGAGAGAAACACATGCCGCCACGCTGATGACGGCGAATCGGGTGCACAAATTGTTCGCGGCAGAGAGGAATTCAAAGCCCACATAATCGAACGCGGGTGCTTCGAGTGGAGAATCCAATTAGTTACGCATGCTTAAACAATCTTCCTCTTCAAAATGGAAGCCCTGACCATAAACTCTCTGAGCCTAAGCTCATGATTAGTTCATAATTTACGAGCCGCTTCAATAAAAGAAGAGGAGAATTAGTTACCTGAGCACTCATCTCCTTAATCCTCTTTGATTAATGCTTCTACAATACTTCCGTTCTCTGATTGACTCCTGTAAATGGGTTAGGATTTCAATTAAAGCTATTAACACCAATTCATCAATTTGGGGGAGAGAACAAATTGCTAACTACTCGTCTCGCATTCTTTTGCTAATTAGATTTCTCCTGCAAGTCATACTGACCGATTCATAATAAATTGATTCTATGCCAAATTTGCCAGCAAGGGAAATCGTTGATGGCCTTCAAGTAAACAATTTTTAAAAGTTGTGACTTTTGAGTTAGCATTGTATACATTTGTATTGTTTTTATTCCCAAATTTGCATGTTACTTAATGAGATAAAGTTGTATCACTCCAATTAACGTTGGTAATATCCAAAAAGAGTTGGTAAATTTAACAGTTGGTAAGTAAAATAAAGTTGATAAGTCAATAGCAAATTTGGTAAAAAAAAAAAATGATGTTGGTAGGTAACTCCAATAAGTGAGTTGGTAATTTGAAACCAATTGATAATATTAATTGGAAAAGGGTTGGTAGTCACTCATATATTATTGAATTCTTGTGGCAATTGATAAATTTAAAAGGTTGGCAGAAAAGACATCCAATTTTGTAAAAAATAAGAAGAATTGATTATTCATAAACCGTGAAAAGGGCTAATAATTTCATAAAAGTGTCGATAGCTTACATACAAACAAGTAATTGAAAATTGGGTAATAGGTAATTTTAGGGACTATAAATTAAAATGTTTTAAACTTATTGTATGAAGGTTAATTCAATTCAAAACCTTACAAAGAAAATTTAGTCCTAGGTGGAAGTTGCTTATGTGGATGCTGATCATTCTATTAGCATGACTGATGCTACTGTGGACAATTTTTACAAATTTCTTTTTTTAGAACTTCATGATTGTTTTACTATTTATTCCTTTCCTTCTTCTTTTTCTCCAACTTTGAGTCGGCAATATCGCTAGTCAACTCTGGCATGGTCTGGGCAAGGGTGTTAGGGCCCTTACTTAGATCCAAGTAAGGGCAAGGGCCATGACCTCACTTGAATCTTGGTGAGGGCTTGACACCGGGCCTCGGCTACGAGGATCGACTAATGACCTATGTGGCTAGAGTTGGAAAAAGGAGAAGAAAAGAAATGAAAAAAAATTAAAACATTAAAAGAATTAAAATTTTAAAATTATCTATATTAGTGTTGGTCATGCCGCGTAGGACGGCCGTGTCCACATCAGTGATTTCTGACTAAAATTGGTTGGAAGGACTACATTGATAGATAATTAAAAGTTTATGACAAAATTAACAAAATTAAAAGGTTTATAACAAGTTTAGGACTTTTTTTGATAATTTCTCCGATGATTATACTAATGGTTTTTTGCCCTATTAACACTTCTAGAAATCGAGCAACACGTAAATAAATCATTTTTTTGGGAATGTAATCTTAGAAATGTCCCATATACTCACATTTGATATTCAAAGTCTTAAATCTATTGTAATTGTGATAATTCAGTTCTAAACATATATATTATTTTAGTAATTGGGTCTTAAATCTTTTGTTTTTGTGTCGATTTAATCCATTTAGTCAATTTTGGCTAGAATCGCTAACATGAATGATGGTTGTTCTACATGGTGTTGTTGACACTAATGTAAAAAGATTTCTGATAATATTTTGACATTTTTTTGAAAATTTTAATTATTATTTGTTTTCCTTTTTTTCTTTCTCTTTTTCCCCCTTCCTTTCTTCCTCTAATTGGCCAGAGGTGCGGATTGGTGCAAAGCTCACCCCGCCAGCCACTACGAGGGGAGCCATGGTTGGGCCTTGATGGTTTCCAATCAAGAAGCTCATGGACCGGCAATTCGGGCTGGCAGCAAGAGCTGACCTTCAGCTACATGTGCGACAATTCCAAGTTGGGTTTTGTCGGGAAAGACGTTCCCCGCAACATTTCGCTAATAAAAGGGAGTTACAAAGGGAAGGGGATCGCGTTGGGGTTTGAGAATCTGAGGAAGGACGGTGGTGATTGTGATCATTGCGTGGAGAGGATTTCATGAATTTGAGTGGTGGTGGAATTTCTCCTAGAGGAAGGCCGAGGAGAAGATTCAGAGGGAAAACAGGGACAAGAAGACAAAGCTCGAATGCTGACCCTCCTCTAGCTCAGCGGAAACCCACCAAGTCCACCAGCACGAACGCCACTTACCATTCCAACACTTTCACTGCCTCGTCGATGTCCTACTCATACTCGCACCCATTTTTGCACAACCCAGCTATTCGCTCACTTGTAATTCGATGGAGAACTATGAGTACTTTGTAGTCAGACCTGGCAAGGTCGAGAGTCGCCCTTGCTAGAGGCCGGTGGGATGTGCTTTGCTAGTCCGGCAATTGAGTGGAGGAAGAAGGAAGGGAAGGGGGAAAAAAAGAAACAGAAAAAGGAAAAAAATATAAATAAATAAAAATTCAATAAAAATATTATTAAAAATTGTCTATATCGGCGCTAATTATATCATGTAGGACGATTGGCGTCCATATTAGAGATTTTTAGTTAAGATTGGCATGATGAATTGAATTGGTACAAAATACAAAATGTTTAGGATTCAATTGACAAAAGAAAAAAAGGTTTAGGGTTGAATTAATACAATTACAATAGGTTTATGACTTTTTTTGGATAATTTTTCCCAAAATCTTTAGTAGTCAAGATTGTTCATATAGAAACTGCTGCCTCTCTGCGATGCCATCTTTAAGGGAGAGAGAGGTCTCTCTCTTTCTCTTTCCCTTCCTTATCCCTCTTTTTGAAGCTTTCCGTCTTTTTTTCCTCTCTTGATTTGTTCTCAAAGTTTGTGTGTGTGAATAAACTTTTGCAGCTGATTTTCAGTGAACATAAAGACTAGTTTGGCCATTTGTCTAGTCGGTAGCCACTGAGAAGGATGTTCATAACGTGGCTCTGCAACCTCTTCAAAATGCGTGCATGGGCAAGTGATTCCGAGGATAGGAAACTTTTTGGGTTAAGTGTATGGGAATGGTATAAGTAGAGGGTTGTAGAAGGGTAAATATAAGAAAATGATAGAAAATGATCACCACCAAAGTATAAAAGATGCACCTCCAATCAAGAAATAAGATCGGGATAGATGAAGTTCACCACCAAAGCTTAAAAGAGAAGCCACCTAGACTTTAGGATAGAGAAGCTTAACACCAAGGCTTAAAGAAAAACCACTAGTCGAGGATAAAGCGTTTCTTGGCTCACTACCAATGAGTAATTCACTTTCCAAAGATAAAGAGATCAAAATAGGAGTTATCCACTCTTGAAAAATAATCACTCAATCAAAGGAAAATTTCATATATTTTCATTAATCAAAATCGTCTAGTCTTACAATTGAGAACTCTCCTTTGTTATAGGAGGACTACAACATAGGAAATAGATAACAATTAAATAAACATTGGAACCACTCGTGCATTAATGGGCACAGGAACTAGAAAGGATAATAAAGACATAGGGACTTAAAACTTTGACTCTTGAAACTCACATAACATTAAAGACTCATGGGAACCTAGAGATACAATTAATAACATGGGAACTTGTATTTTTGACTCTTCAACCTTGTGCTTTATCTTCATAATTGGTTGACCAAGCTTGACTAGAAAATAACCATCTCAAGATATCATCAAATACCCAAGGAAGTTGTCTAGTATAGCCTCCCATAGATGCGTTGTTGGTAAACTTCATAATCAACAACTAATATAGTATACTAAGAATCGATAACTCTTTAATTGTCGATAACTCTATATTCCTCGATAACTCTTTACTCGATACAGCTGCCTTCTCGGTAGAGTCATCTTTTTGATAACTCCATTTTCTTGACCCATCGAAGCACGTTATACCCAAGTTCTACCTTGGCTTCTTGAATCATCATCAATAGTGCTGAGTCTGTTGATGAAGATAAGTTGGATGCTTCTGCATCAATTCGAGATTGGGCTGCTCCCCCCTCTCAATTGAGAGTTAGGTCAAGTTTTGGGAGTTTTACTCTCTTGAACTAGATGTAGATATAGATTTGGGATCTCCTTACATATATTTGATTGTGTTCTTTCAACATTTTGATATTGGTGTCTCTGCACAGCGATGGTAATGAGGACATTGAACCTAGACAAGTACTGGAAGTTGTTGCAAATGGAGCAGGAGATGTTGGCGTGTGCTCATCACTAAATTTGGTTATTGGCCGTCGATTGTTTATGGTGTCAGATTTGATCTTGAAGGATGAGATTGTGCTCCTAACTGTAAACTATGCTTTGTTATTTGTTTTCTGGTTTTTGATTTGTTCTATAGTTATTTGGGATTTGCTAATTTCGAAAGCCTTCGACATACCTCTTGAGTATTAATCTGATACATGAATGCCATCTTTTTCGACCGAAAAGGAGAAGAAGATCGTTAATATAATTCAAGTCAATTTGGCTATCAATACTGGGTGGCTTATTTTTAAAGACAGACGTGTAGTACCATCATATATCAAAAGTACCATCCGGTTGCATCCCAAAGTGTCATTGTCTATATTGCAATACAAATTTTCAAGTGAAATTTCTAAACATATGATAGGACTTTCCACTACATTGGAGGTAGAGATTTTGGCATGTTATCTTTGTTAGTTGTTAGATTTGGTCATGTGGAGACGATCTCAGACATTCTCAATATATTTTTAACTTCATTATAGAAACTAAGGCAAGAAAAAACAAATAATAATAGTCCTACATATTATATGATCAAAGTTCAAAGCCTTTGACACAAAAAACAGACCGAACCGTAATGGCATAAGTCTAGTATAAGATGCCAAAGCCTTGATTAATCCGAAAAAAGGACGATAAGAGGTTGTATTAGATAATTTTGAGACATGCATTTTGCGCTAGTTCGTGAAGTAGCTCGTGCAAGTTGAAACTAGCTAGCCCATCAAAGGGTTTTTCCATAAATGATTGAAGAACCAATTCCCAAGTCATCCATAGATAAAAATAGCGACAGCAAAAAAGCTGTCAATGGTTGATTCCCTAAGAATATCCATTGTTGCAATCAGTTTGTTTTGGGGATGATTGATTCTTGAGTAAGTTTCATACTTGGAATTTGGAATGTATTCCACCAGGGTCGATAAAAACTAAGAACTGATCCTGTTGATCTTGGAACCGACCTAAAGCTGAACCAGTTGGTTCAAGGTCAATCTCATAACTAGTTGTTGAGACTTTTTTTTTCCTTTTCTTTTTGTATTTCATTTTGTTATTTATACAATATGTATAGTGTCAAACATGAATACAAATTTGTTTGCTTGAGGATAATAAGTCGAACATAGTCAATTTTAACAAATGTTTCTGCTTAAGAAAATGAGTAAAATAAGCTACTTAGACTTAGAGATAAACCGGTTCAAAATCAGTTAGGTCCTGGGATTCAGGGTGAGAACCGGAAGCCAAACTAGTCAAGGTCAATTCCTAGTTTTTATATTGAGAATCGGACGGTCTCCTTGTGAGCAAGCCGAGTAAGGTTTTGATTTCGGATTGAATCAGCCTGATTACTCACTTCTAGTTTATTTCACTTTAGTAGCACTGCACGAGCTGATCCTGACGTGAGAATTGTGAACATTACTTGCAATGGACAAAAGTGCCACGAGAACGATTTCGATCTCAACTTAGAATCAGTTCTGGGAGAGTTGTGCACGACGACAACGTGACTATTACTTCTCAATGTAGTGGGGTACCCTTGCCTCCGGATCGCGCAACATGCCTGGATTATTGTACAGAACTTTTAGATGATGCGCAAGTCCAACTTCAGATTGTAGAATGAGGCACGAGAAACATTCATCCTCAAAGTGAATATTTGTGGCATCTGCGTACGAAACCATAACTTGTTGTAAAATATGTACATGTTTGTATTCGTTGTGTTCTCCTAAATTGTAACGTATCCGAATAAGTTATTTTCTCAACCGCAGAATTTAGGGTTGATTTATACTTGTTATCATACCAAAAGGACTTTATGAGTGAAATCTCAAATCTTGCCATAAGGAATGTAAATTGATGGTCTGCTTAATGTTATTTTACTGAGCAAGAATCATCATGCACCAAGTTGTAAATGACAAGAATTTCTCCACTATCTTATGGTGTCGACTGGTTCCAATATACTTGTAGGAAAGATTGGCAACAATTTTGCTCAAAGATCTTCTATTGTGATATTTCTATTTTTCTTGGCCTGAGATTTTTTTTTCTGTACAAATATAATTTATAAAAATGACAACATTTAAGATACTTCTTTTTTTAGTTAAATGACTGAAATACCCTCTTCTCTCTCTTCAATTTATTGTTTTTTTTTGGTTTAATTAATAAAACTGTATTTATTTCTATCCTTCCATAATACAATGCTCTATTATACTCAATAAAATATCAACTTATCTTGCATGCTGTTATGTTAAAAAAAACCCACATCGGCCCAACCCAACCCTAAAATTAGGGTATGTTGGGGTCAGGCTTTTGAGGTGTTGGTATTGTTTGGATTAGGGTTGAGCCAATGTTGGGTTTTTCTCTCTCTGTGCTTGTGCAACGAGGATGAAACACCTAGCTGATCGATGCCAACGCCAGCATCGGCCCGACCCGACCTGGCCCATTCTCTTAGGTTATGTGATATTTGGGTATTGGGCTGGGTTAAAGTGCACTTTGTATGGTTTCGGTCGGGTCGGGTCAGGTAACTAGGGTTGTCAATGGGTTGGGTAAGGTATCACGAAAACCCCACCCAACTCGACCCAACCCATTGACACCCCTAGTTACCACTTTGCTTGGAGAAAGTTGTTAAATCTTAATTTATGGTTTCATATTTTTAATGATAAAAGCCACGTAAAATATTTACAAATTTCTATTTATGACGGGTTATGAACACACGAATAACTATCTATGTTTTATCAAATAGTTTGAGCAAAACTTTATTTCAAATTTGAAAATTAAAATTCAATCTATTTATCTAGCAGATCTTGATCTTGTGGGTGTTTTACAGAATAAGTTTTTAGGTTTTTAAAGTTAAGCATAGCATATTTTGTACTTTCTTTGGAGTTTTTCACATTTTAATTTGAATTGCAAGCTGGGATTGAAAATCTTGTTACATATTCTTCTCTTTCAAACTTATATCAAATTATGGAAAGTTTTAAGCATATTCTAAAGTTTTGATCCACTTGCTATGAGATTGAATCTACAATTGATATTTACTTTCTAAAGTTAAGCATATTATATAGCAAGGAGGTCCTTTTTTTTTTTCTCTTCCTTTTTGTACTTATCTTTTGTTAATATTTAGATATGTTTATGTTTAACATTAGATCATGCTTCTAACAAATTAACCTTTTCCATATTTTGATCAATTTTTATTTTCCTTTTTTTTAAAAAAAAAATCAAGATCAACTAGATATTAGATTAAATATTAATTTTCAACTCTGAAATATAGCCTCAAACTGTTTGATAAAATAATAGGTAATTAATTGTATATTCATAAACCACAATAGAGAGAAATTTCTAATCTTCTATGTAGCTTTTACGATTAAAAATACGAGGCTATAAATTAAAAGGATAAGTGCATTAAAAGTCCTAAAACTTGTAAATCCAAAAATACTACTCAGGACACCATATTTTGAAAAAAAAAATTGTTATTTAGTCAATATGTTTGGGAAAAGGACGTAGTGTCTAACTTTCATGCAACATTTATTTGAATGCCATAATTTTTTTTCCGATCACTTAAGTGCTATGTAATTTTTCAATCAATAAATTATTTTTCATAACTTTTTAAAACAATCACTACAAGTGCTAAATCACGTCGGATTTGCGATGCTTGAGTGAAAGTTTTAAAAAGGTTTTAACTTAAGTGATAAATTAAAAGTTATGGCACTTAAGTAATTGTGTTTTTGAAGTTATGACACTCATGTTGTCAAAAAAAAAAATATAATACTTAAGTGAATGCCGTGATAAAATTATAACATTTGTGGTGTCATTATCTCCAATTTTTTTACTAATATTTGTTCTTGTATTTTTCATCTTTTAGGGTCACTTGCATTGAGGCCACTATTCAATTTCATGAGCTTGAGTATGACCCTACTTGAGGGTCAATAACCCTAATTGGCCTCAGGCAAGGATTTATTGGCCCTAATTTAGTGGTCAAAACGGGGTCACGGATCCTCACCTGAGAGAAAGGTAGGTGGTGCTGCCCCGGCCTAAGGTCAAACAAGCATATACGGTAATGTAAGTAACTAAACGTGTGAAGGAGTTAAAAGGTTTTGCTAGGCTTGGAAGCTTTTTTTTTTGCTTTCTGTCATAATGGAAATTTACTAGTAGTCCTAAAAAAGCCTACTAGCTTTGTCATGAGGAAGCACTAGTTATTATTATCTAACAAAGTAGGGTCTTGAATTGTAATTGTGTCTTCCAAAGGACGAATTGACCTCAAAACTGTTAGATATATGCCCTAAAGCTGCTATGTAATATGTACATACTAGAGATTCCATTTGTACATATAAGGATTATGTTATTATTGTTATTTTTAAGGAAATTGATTAATTATTAATTAATTAATTGATTAATTAATGTGGAAATGGTCAGCAAATTTTTGCTGACCACTTCGCACGAATTCGTGCATGATGGTCAGCGGTTGCTGACCATCGTGCACGCATTTTGTTCGTGCATGGATGGTTAGCAACCGCTGACCATCGTGCGCGAAATCGTGCATAAACGGTTAGCGGTTGCTGACCGTTCCATTCATGCACGATCGTGCTCGATCGTGCATGAGAACGAGATCAGCAACGGTTGCTGATCCCACGATCGGCAACCGTTGCTGATTCATGTATAAATATTAAAAAGAAAGGCTGCAAAAAGGTTGCAACTAAGAGAGATTTTCTGTGGGTGTGCGTCTTGTTTATGGCGACACTTCAAGGGGTTGAAATACAGAGAAAGGTGGATGTGCGCTGTTTGGTTTTTAGAGAAAATGGGTTGTTAAAATCAAGAGAAACGTGTGTGTTCTTGTATTCTTCGAGAAACGAGAAAGTATAGTGTTTTCTCATTCGGGCCGTGACTATAATACATCGAGGATACGGTGGATCATTTCCACGTGATTGCTAGCACAATCGAAGTGGAGAATATCCGAAGGTTCTCTCTTCCGTTCGACGTTCGTTGTTGGTGTGTCGAACTAGAGGTCCGACGCTTGTGGGACTCGAATTGTAGAACATCCGAACCGACTCATTTCAAAGCGCGTTTCGAGAGGTAATTCGTTTAACTCCTTTTTATATTTAGATTTTTGATTAAAACGCACGAACAACGCCTTAGGAGAATCATGTGTAAAATATATATTTGTTTCCGCTGCGTACTTTATGTTAATATTTCTTATACATGATTCAGAAACCCCAACAGTGGTATCAGAGCCAACCTTAGGCGTTTTCGTGCGTTTAATTGATTTATAGTTCAAATATATTTTTGCATTCTAATGGCCAATTTACTTTTGTTAAGAGAATTGGTTCTCTTGCTCTTATGTGGCCTATAGAAGTTGATTGATTTATGTGATAAATTTAATCAACAAAGCAAAAATTAGAACTAAATCAATTTTGAATCAAAAAATCCGTAACTTGTTATACTTTGTGTTTATATTCTACAAATGATATGCAGAATTTTATGCATGCCTTCCAGAGCTTTAAATTTTGAATTTATGGCTCGTAAGGAAGGGTGGTGATCATGGAAAAATCCCTAATTGTTGTGATTATTGTATGGATGAATGTATGATGATTACAGGTATTCTTTTTGGGGATGTAATTATTAAATGGAGGCTGCGTCCTTCTTTTTATATTTATTTTTATGAAATGTAATTTAAGTATAGTGTAGTATTTCAATTATTGATGTAAATACTACAAGAGAGGAGGAGCCATTGGAGGAGCCATTAAACCGGTGAGCTCTCTGGGCCCGGTCTTTGAAGAGTTCAAAGATTGAAGAAAAAGTGAAGAGCAGGTCCATATTATTAAAATATTAAAATGGCTAAATGGGTCTCTTTGGCTTGAGACCCATTGAACCATAATTCCATGATCACCACATAGGATAGATATTATGTGATATCTATTTATTTATTATGTTTATGGTATCGTGCATGTTAAACCGGTTAATGTGCAAAATGAGACCGTTAATAACGACCCAAATCTCCTTACAAAGAATATTAAGTCGAAATGGGTTTCGGACTCGTGGCCTTCCATCGTCGTGGTTTGATCCAATATTATAGTGGTTAATTAACCGGTTATGGATACATAGGGTTAATTACCATTTATAATATTGGACCACTCCATTATGCATATGATGTTGTGGGGTTGGAGCCAAATGATTTCCAATAACTGTTAGGTGAGGGAATTATTTGTGTTTTCAATACTTGCATGAGACGATGGGCTAGACTTAACTATGATCATGATGCCAATAACTATTAGGTGAGGCTTTCATGGTCTAGAGGCCAAAGTTATGATTGGGACTCGCATATGATGTGTTGAACAAGCTGGTTCACTCACTAAGTTCATAGGACACCAATAACTGTTAGGTGAGGTGGACTTTGGGCTAGTGGGACTCCAATCCCCACTAGTAATCTTTACCCAACAAAGATTACCGCTTCCCATCTTAAAGAGTATGGGATTCGAATATAAATTTAGTGGGAGGATCTATTTCATTTAAAGGCCAAAATGAAATAGTTACTTTGAAAGATACAATGGCTAACAATTTATTTTCTGCAACAGATATATTATTACTCTGAAAAATGGTGACCACAAACCCACTCGCTTCTATACTTGACAAGAATTGTTTGACTGGACCCAATTTCATTGACTATGTGAGGAATTTGAGAATTATTCTCAATTCAGAAAAAATTGGGTATGTGCTTGATGAAAAGATGCCAGCCTCTTTTCCTGAGGGTGGGACCCAAGAGGAGCGTGTCACTTATGATAAGTGGCGTGATGATGACTTAAAAGTTAGGTCATATATGCTTGCTTCTATGAACAATGAATTTAGAAGAAGTATGAATCTATGGAAGATCTTTGGGTCGATCATTTTGCACTTAAAGGAATACTTTGATGAGAATGGTCGAACCTCTAGATATGAGATATCTAAGGCATTGTACCGTATGAGGATGGCTGAAGGATCATCTGTTAATGATCATGCTTTGAAAATGATCGGCACATTGAAGAATTGGCTAGGCTGAATCTCGTTATGGACAATGAGTTAGCTGTGGATTTGATCCTCCAATCTTTACCCGATTCCTTCTCTGGTTTTGTCCAAAACTTCCACATGCATAAGATGGAGAAAACTCTTGCTGAGTTACATAGCATGTTGGTAGTTTATGAGAAGGAAATGCATAACACGAGGCCAAATGTAGTGGCTATGGCTAAGGCTTCTTCTTCAAAGGGTAAGACCGTTTTAAAGAAGAATAAATGGAAGAGGCCTGCCAAACCTATTGTGCAACCAAAACCCATGATTGATAAAGGGAAATGTCATTACTGTGGTGTCAAAGGGCACTGGAGGAGGAACTGTAAAAGGTACCTCGCGAGCTTGAAGGTCAAGCCCAAGAATCGACCTTATGAAGGTATGGTGTCTATGCTTATTGAAACCAATCTTATGGTTAGTACTGAATCCAGCTCATGGGTTCTAGATTCTGCTGCAACTTCACATATTTGTATGTCTTTGCAGAATCTGGAAATAAGCAGGATGCTAGGGCGAAATGAGATTGTCATGACGTTTGCCAATGGAGCAAGAGTTGCTGCATTAGCTATAGGGACTTTTCGTTTATGTTTCCCTTCTGGACATGTAATGGTTTTAAAGAACTGTTTGCATTATAAGAATGCTGTTAGGAACATAATCTCTGTACCTCGTTTGGGTAAAGAGAATTATGAATTTTCTTTTGCTGATGATGTATGTTCTATTTATCATAATAGAATTTGTGTTGGTTCTAGCTTATTAACCAACAATCTTTATGCCATTGCAATGTCCGGTAATGCGATTACCAATGTCAATAAGCAAAATAGAATTGATATAAATGCCATAACTAATAAACGCCCTAGAGACGGTCCAAATAAAAAGTATGTTTGGCATCTCCGATTAGGTCATATTGGAGAAGACAGAATTAACAAGTTGAGTAATGATGGATACATTGATCATTCAAATTTTGAGTCATACTCGACTTGTGAGGCATGTCTTCTAGGAAAAATGACCAAAGCGCTTTTTGTGGGACAAAGTGCACGAGCTGCGACATATTAGAATTAATACATACAGATGTATGTGGACCAATTAATGAAACTGCTAGAGGTGGTTATAATTACTTCATTACCTTCACCGATGATCAGTCACGGTATGGTTATTTATACCTCATGAAGTATAAATCTGAATCCTTTGAAAAGTTCAAGGAATTCAAGGCTGAAGTTGAGAAACAAACAGGAAAATGTATTAAGGCTCTTCGATCGGATCGAGGAGGTGAATACCTTAGTCTTGAATTCCTGGATTTTCTTAAAGAGAATGGCATTTTATCACAATGGACACCTCTTGGAACTCCAGAACATAATGGTGTATCTGAACGAAGAAATCGTACTTTATTAGATATGGTACGGTCTATGATGAGTTACACATTGTCAATATCCCTTTGGGGATATGCCCTTGAGACAGCTGTATATATATCGAATAGAGTGCCGTCCAAATCTGTTCCAACTACGCCCTATGAGATATGGCATAGTAGGAAACCCAGTCTTAATTATATTAAGATTTGGGGTTGTCCAAGCTTTCGTGAAAAAGCTAAAAATGGAAAAATTGGAGGCAAGATCTGAACAAGGTCGCTTCATTGGATATCCAAAGGAAACTCTTGGATATTATTTCTATTTTCATTCAAACCAAAGAATTTTGGTATGCAAGCACGCTTCTTTTTGGAGAATCAGTTCATCCAAGAAAGTGGTGCTGGGCGGAAAATAGTCTTACAAGAAGAAAATAATGAAGTGCCAAACAACCGAGTTCAGATACCAATCTCTGATTCAGTGGGAGCTTCTGATACACAACCTCTTAGGAGAAGTGTGAGAACGTCTCGCCCACCTCGCTCGTTATAGACACTCGTTGATCATATTGAACCATTATTCATTGTGAATGACAGTGATCAACCTGGTGATCCTAAAACCTATGAGGAGGCGATGTTGGACATCGATTCTGGAAAATGGCTAGAAGCCATGAAATCCGAAATGGATTCAATGTATTCCAATGAGGTTTGGACCTTTGACGACCGCCGATGGTATTGTACCAATTGGCTGTAAATGGATCTTCAAGAGGAAGATGAACGTTGAAAGTCAAATTGGAATTTACAAAGCACGGCTGGTGGCGAAAGGATATCGTCAAAAAGAAGGAATTGATTATGACGAAACTTTCTCACCTATGGCCATGCTAAAATCCATTCGGATTATGTTGGCTATAGCTGCACACCTTGATTATGAGATATTTCAAATGGATGTCAAAACGGCTTTTCTAAATGGTTTTCTCGATGGGGACATCTATATGGAATAGCCACAGGGTTTTGAATCCAATAGTAAAAAACAGAAGGTGTGTAAGTTTAAGAGATCCATTTATGGACTCAAACAAGCCTCCAGAAGTTGGAACATCTGTTTTGATGAGGTAGTCAAATCGTTTGGCTTCATAAAAAATCCGGATGAACCTTGTGTATACAAGAAGATCAGTGAGAGTGCAATTGCATTTCTAGTTTTGTATGTCGATGATATACTTTTGATTGGAAATGATGTACCAATGATATCATCCATAAAACTATTCTTGTCACAGAAATTCTCCATGAAAGATTTAGGAGAGGCAACCTACATTTTAGGTATCAAGATCTATAGAGATAGATCAAGACGATTGATTGGCCTCTCACAATCTACATACATAGACAAAGTGTTAACACGGTTTAACATGCAATGTTCCAAGAGAGGATTATTGCCTTTTAGGCAAGGGATCCATCTTTCTAAGGAGATGTGTCCCAACACTCCTGAAGAAAGAGAGCGAATGGCAAAGATACCATATGCATCCGCTATTGGAAGCATAATGTATGCTATGCTATGTACTAGACGATATTGCGCATGCTGTAAGTATTACCAGCGAGATATCAGTCGATCCAGAGAAGAGCATTGGATAACAATCAAGAATATTCTTAAGTACTTGCGAAGGACTAAAGATTTATTCTTGATATATGGAGAAGGAGAATTTAAAGTTGTAGCTTATACTGATTCCGATTTTCAATCGGATCCTAATGATTATAAGTCTACATCTGGGTTTGTCTTTACATTCAATGGTGGTGCAGTTAGTTGGAAAAGTTCCAAACAAAGTATAACTGCTGATTCCACCACTGAGGCAGAGTATGTAGCTGCTTCGAAGTAGCAAAGGAAGCCGCTTGGATGAAAAAGTTTATTTATGAACTGGGAGTCGTTCCTTCAATTGAGCAACCGATCACATTGTTTTGTGACAACAATGGGGCGATAGCTCAAGCTAAGGAACCAAGGTCTCACCAGAAGTCCAAGCATATTGAGAGACGCTTCCATCTCATCAGAGAAATTGTTGGGAGAGGTGATATCGCCTTGCAGAAAATTGCCTCAGTAGAAAACGTGGCAGATCCCTTCACTAAGGCCTTACCTCAATCTTCTTTTGAAAGACATATTGACAAAATGGGTTTGAGGTACCAGACAAGTTGGCTTTAGTGCAAGTGAGAAATTGTTAGATGTATGCCTTAAAGTTGCTATGTAATAGTTACATATTAGGGATTTCAGTTGTACTTTCATTATTATTATTTAATTAATGGCAATGATGTATTCATTCATTTGTCCAATTATTTTATATTGATGAATGATTCCATAAGATTAGTTGCAACTAGACCTATTCTTGAGACGTCAAGAATATATGTGACGGGTTCATAGTTAGACTGAATCTTTAAATTGTTCCCGGTTGATGGATTATTAAGTGGATATTAATAATCCTGTTGAGACCGGTGTGTTCTTAACTTCGCCATTAAGTATTGGATACTTAAGGGAATGATGAGTCACATGTCATTGGGTATTATGATGCCTGAGTTAGAACACAGGTGTTTGTATTAGACAAATTCACTGAACGTGACGCATATGGAACGATTAGCGACATGGAAGCTTTTAGCGTGGTCAATGTCTAATTGTTCATGCTTTGGTCTTGTGTAAATAATCCTTAGACCTGAGGCACAGTGTTAACTTGTGTATCGAACAACTATGGTTCACGGGTGCACATAATGCCGGGTCGTCGATCCGTCTTTATACTTGATGGTCATAGTTTGTTCATATACGAAGTTACACGTGTGCGCAATATGGAATCTGTCTCCTTGTTATATGCAAGGTATGATAATGATGTCCTATACAATCTAATTGTGACACTGCATTGAAATCCTCGGCCGGGGTTGTAATCGAGAATAAATTGTTTATGTCTCGAATAAAATGCATGTCAATTAGATTTGTGCATATGATCGAATTAATGACTTGACAAATATTCCATGGTCTTTGTTTGATCGGGACATAGTAAGACAGAGGATTGAATTACACCGTAGCTAAAGCGACAGGTTCATTATGTTCTTAAAGCATTCACACTATCTGGGTAGCCATGACATATTGCTAGATGTCAATCGTGGCTTGTAGGACCTAAAAGATTAATCGGGACAATTAATTATTTTGGAAGTACTAATGTGTTAGTACAAGTCTTACTACCAGCTTAGTGATGAACCTAGGGATGTCACACACCATAAACAACTAGGATGACGTGGAACAAGAGAGAAATATTATTGCAAATGTGTTTGCAATTACTACAATCGAATTGAGTCGATTTGAAATTAAATTAAATGAGATTTAATTTAATTTGTATCATAGTCACGAGCCTACTTGCATATGATGCACACGCATGCCCAAAGTGGATATATGTTAACATACCAAACAAGTTGGCTTTAGTGCAAGTGGGAGATTGTTAGATATATGCCCTAAAGCTGCTATGTAATATGTACATACTAGGGATTCCATTTGTACATATAAGGATTATGTTATTATTGTTATTTTTTTAAGGAAATTGATTAATTATTAATTGATTAATTGATTAATTGATTAATTAATGTGGAAATGGTCAGCAAATTTTTGCTGACCACTTCGCACGAATTCGTGCATGATGGTCAGCGGTTGCTGACCATCGTGCACGAAATCGTGCATAAACGGTTAGCGGTTGCTGACCGTTCCATTCATGCACGATCGTGCTCGATCGTGCATGAGAACGAGGATCAGCAACGGTTGCTGATCCCACGATCGGCAATCGTTGCTGATTCATGTATAAATATTAAAAAGAAAGGCTGCAAAAAGGTTGCAACTAAGAGAGATTTTCTGTGGGTGTGCGTCTTGTTTTTGGCGACACTTCAAGGGGTTGAAATACAGAGAAAGGTGGGTGTGCGCTGTTTGGTTTTAGAGAAAATGGGTTGTTAAAATCAAGAGAAACGTGTGTGTTCTTGTATTCTTCGAGAGACGAGAAAGTATAGTGTTTTCTCATTCGGGCCGTGACTATAATACATCGAGGATACGGTGGATCATTTCCACGTGATTGCTAGCACAATCGAAGTGGAGAATATCCGAAGGTTCTCTCTTCCGTTCGACGTTCGTTGTTGGTGTGTCGAACTAGAGGTCCGACGCTTGTGGGACTCGAATTGTAGAACATCCGAACCGACTCGTTTCAAAGCGCGCTTCGAGAGGTAATTCGTTTAACTCCCTTTTTATGTTTAGATTTTTGATTAAAACGCACGAACAACGCCTTAGGAGAATCATGTGTAAAATATATATTTGTTTCCGCTGCGTACTTTATGTTAATATTTCTTATACATGATTCAGAAACCCCAACAAAAACATCCCAAATCTCTCTACTAGCAAATGAAATTTAACTTGCCAAATGGAGCACTGTCGTCAGGCAATGCTTGTCCTGAGGCATCGACAATCGTATTTTTCAGCTCATGCATGATTACCAACAAAAGATGCAATTAGAGAAACTAGGAAAGTCAAATTCATCAATTGTCAAATAGAGTTTGCTAGTGCCGTGACATGGGATGTTGTGCTGGCCACACATTGCGCACAGAAGGATGTTTCGAGCAAAACGCTAACAGAGACCACACATTCATTAGTCCTCACATATCTCGCAACCCAATCCTAACACACAGTTATTAAAAAACTCCTACAGAGCCAGCACAGAGAGAGAGAGAGAGAGAGAGACAGAGAGAGAGACAGAGAGACAGAGAGAGAGAGACAGAGAGAGAATGGAGGAGCGTAGCGTTGAAGCAGGAGAGGGGGAGACTGTGAGCAACAAGCAAGTGGTCCTGAGAGACTACGTGAATGGGTTTCCGAGAGAAGATAACATGGAAGTGAGAAGGAAGGAGATGAAGCTCGGAGTTCCTCAAGGATCGAACGCAGTGGTGGTGAAGAACCTCTACTTGTCCTGCGATCCTTACATGCGCCTCCTGATGACGCCAAACCTCCTCAACAGATTGCTCCCTTCATACACTCCGGACTCTGTAAGCGAGCTCAATCTTACACTCTCTGGCTAAGGAATGTCTGGCTTATAATACTTCAACTTGGCCCATCTTTTCTGGAAGAGCTACCCTCGGATGAATCTGGTCCTATGAGCCATGTTCATTACACCTGCCGGATCACGTGGTTCCCACGTGACGTGTAGTTGGGTTGGACTGCGTCAATATCCTCGACTCAAAATATTCTTCAAAGACTCAATTCAGTCGAGCTCAACCTTGACTCAAATTATACAAGAAATTCAAATTAAACTTGGAAAGTTCAGTAACTTTTCATCTATTAGTCACATTTATACACATACGCATATACTTGATTAAAGTATATTTGATTAGGCTTGCCAGTTGCTTGAGTCAAGTATATCCAAACTCAAGCTTGTCCCGATTAAGAACTGCTCTTGAACTCAACTCTAACGAATCAAGCCGAGTTTCAATATCCTGCGAGTCAAACTTGAATAGCTTATGAGTACCTAGCTGGACTCGCTTTCACTCTTAAGTGGGTGCCCCTGCTCCAGAGCCAAACCAAGAAAATCGCTTACAAGTTTCAAAGAACATTGAGAGAGAAAAACCTAATCAAAAGAGATATACTCTAAAAGACTCATTGATCTTACTCAGAACTCCACCTTTTTGTGTTAATTAACATGAGCTAAGCACATTTAACTACAATAGATTAGTGAGTCCATAAAACGGTAAAAAACTAGTGAGCACCTATTAATGGGTTTGCAGCTCATGTAGAAATTAAAGCTAACACTCGAACATATTCATAGTTCGTCTTGGGATGATGTTTGAATGCAGCCTATAACTGGGTCCGGGGTGGCCAAAATTGTGGACTCGGGCAACCCAGAATTCAAAGTGGGCGACATAGTTTATGGCACGACAGGATGGGAAGAGTACAGCCTCATCACCAATCCTCAAGGCCTCTTCAAAATCCAGCACACAGATGTGCCTCTCTCTTACTACACGGGCATTCTTGGTAATACGTTAATTAATTCGAGTCTCTATTTGTTTGTTGGCAAGAATCATGCATATCAGTTTGCATCAATCGGCTGATTTCGTTGTGCATCTCTTTATTAGGTATGCCAGGACTGACCGCCTATGCTGGCTTCTACGAGGTGTGTTCCCCTAAGAAAGGAGAGTACGTCTTTGTATCGGCGGCGTCCGGTGCAGTTGGACAGCTTGTGGGACAGTTCGCAAAGTTGATGGGATGTTATGTTGTTGGTAGCGCTGGGAGCAAAGAGAAGGTTTGCTGATTTTATCGTGTTTCAAACTGTGAATGATCCTCATGAGTTTGCCGGGGCTAAATCTAAAAATTTGTTAATAGCTGTTTTATATTCTTTACTTCCAAGCTATAGAGGTGAGTCTCGCTATAAGCAAGTTGTGTATTTCTCACTCATACTGCTCTATTTTTGGTCCCACACACAGGTTGATTTGTTGAAGAGCAAGTTTGGTTTCGATGACGCATTCAACTACAAAGAGGAATGCGATCTCAATGCAGCTTTGAAGAGGTTAGTAGGCACGAGACATGTCCAAAAATGTCCAAACACTTTATGTAGAAGCATGTCCTTAATAGCAAGATCTGACGCTAGGGTTGTTGTAAGTAGATGCATTTTAAAGAGAACATAGATAAGATTGCAGAGTTGCCCTAATAATTTGTATATTTTAACCTGTTGGCAGATATTTTCCTCAAGGTATTGATATCTATTTTGAGAATGTTGGAGGAAAACACTCGATGCGGTGCTCCTCAACATGAGAGTTCGGGGCCGGATAGCTGTGTGCGGTATGATATCGCAGTACAACCTTGACCCGCCCGACGGCATCACCAACTTGATGCAGATCGTTTATGGCAGGGTCCGGATTGAGGGATTTTCGGTTTCAGATTACGTCGACCAATACTCCAAGTTCCTGGACTTTATGCTGCCACACATCAGGGAAGGGAAGATAGTATACGTCGAAGACATTGCCGAGGGGCTTGAGAGTGGACCATTTGCACTGGTCGGACTCTTTAGCGGCTGCAATGTTGGAAAGCAGGTAGTACTAGTAGCAAGAGAATGAGGAAGAAAACTTTGTGTCTGATCTACTCCACTGCAATGAGATTAGTGTGAGATTTTATAGTGTTACTGCTAACTATTTTTAAAAAATTAAGTTATTAAATAAAAATGTGATTTAATATTTAAATATTATATTAATCCCCCTCATGCTTAGTGAGGTCTTTTTGTCTAATACTAAGCTTGGAATTATTTCATTGGAGAGGCAAATAAGGGCTTTAAAAGATTCCAATTCAAGACCTTTGATATCATGTTGGGTGATCTTAGGCCTCTCTTACTCTAAAGGTTATCTCAACTTTGATATTGTGAATAGCACTCAACTTTGGCTCATAATACTATTTCACGATCTGTTTATTTTGAGGAAAATTCACATTTTAAAAATTATTTTTCTAAAAGCTTATATTATTAGATGAATGTGTGGTAAAATATTTAAATATCCTATCAATTAGGTCATAGACCAAACCTGCTACACTCTATACTATGATTGATTGTCTCCACAACATCATAATGTTTTATCTCTGTCTCCGAGATTGCTCCTTTCCTCTCTTATTATCATATATGTCGACATTGATATTGTGAATAACACTACCTGCATAAAACTAACTTTGTCCTCCTTAGTTCTAAGCCTAGGTCCATTCAATGGTATCAGAGCCTGGTTTCATTTATAATGATATCTGTTTCATGCGCTTAGTAGGTGAATCCAGTGCTGAGAGGAATCTTTCACATTATGGCAAATCATTCGGAAATATTAGAAGCACCTATTTCCATTGTTGCAACTCCATCTTCTTTGCTCCTTCAGATTTTCGTGTTTCAAATGCTTCTAAGATAGACTACCTTTATGAAGTCTCTCTTAGTGACGAAACTAAGATCTCCGAAACCCAGCTTCCCCTCATGAACCCATATTCTACTTTTGCTAAACCCACTTCGTCATTTTCACCCATTCGCTCTATCTGATAACTCATTCGCCAGACTCTGAAGGAAGTAAAAGAATATGTCCAGTCCTCCAAGTTTGATCAACATCCTATTCCCGCCACTGAAAATGAGTACTTTGTTACTCTCCAGATCCCTCTAGAGTTTCCTAGATAGTGGATTCAACAAGGATATTCTCATGTGCATTACGGAGCTGTTTGTCTTGCTCTTACTTTTCATGGTCGTAAAGACTTGCCAGCTGTGGCAAGAATTGCTCTATTGGATACCAGGTTTTTAGAATACCAGCATGCTTGCATCGGTACTGTTCAAACCACTTTGAATGCTGGAACAGTCTTTGTGACTCTGTATCCAAACTTCAATATTACTCTTTATGACCCTTAGTTACTCTCTTTTCTAAAAGTCCAAGTTCAGCTCACTGGAGCTCCTCAAACTGCTGACTCTGTAGTAGCAACACTGCACTATCAAATGGTTTACTGAGTACAGAATCATGCTCTTGACCTAAATTTCCACAATGGAAATGAAGATACTCTATTCATTTTCATGCATAATGACCAAGCATCCTGCATTCATGTTCCTAGACAAATCCCGAAGGAAAAGTTGGCCAAGCTTCTTTTAGAAACTTGGATCACCAACTATGAAAAGTTGCATCAGAACAATAAACCTTTCCAGTCGTCAGATTCTGAGTTTGTTAGAAAGAAGGATGGAACCGTTTCCATCAAATTTGGCAAGGAAAAAGAAGAAAGTACTTCTATCTTCCAGACTCTCTTTATGATTGAACCATATGTCCTTGAGTCAATTTCGAGCGATCCAAAAAGCTTGTCAAATATTTCAAAAGTGATGGACATCCTGTTCATTACTACAAAGACTAGTATGGTCATTGTTTTCGGGATCCTTTTTGCCGATGTTCTTATTGTACAAATTCTCCTGATGAGGTAGATCCATTTGCAAAACCTCCATCTTGGAGGAAGCATAAGAAGCCAAAAGATATTATGTACCAAAGGTACTTAAACGGAGATTCCTTTGTTGATACTCTTGGTGAGTGTAATAAATTTCAGTTCATGGTTTCATATGCACCAACTCCACCACCGGGGTTTACTGCTTCTCCATTAGTATCACCAGATCCACCACCATGACCTCCTCCATCTCCTCCTAAAAAGAAACTAGTCATTTCTCCGTTTTATAAGCCAATTGTAAAGTGGGCAAAGAAACATTCCTACCCACTTGAAGTTCTAGTATAAACACCACTTAGTTCTTCCATCGCCATGTTCCAAGAAACAGACTTTCCTCCTCTTGTTCGGGAAAATTCCAAACTCTCATTTCCCGCTCCAGAAGAGTTTATTGATCCATAAGGCAGATATAGGCATGTCCCTAAGATATCTACCCCCACTGATGTGGATGGGCATGGAAGACAGAAAAGAAAACCTATTGTCGAAGCTGTCTTAAATTGGCAATCAGAGACTCTTTTAGCACATAATAATGCTTTCAAAGCAATTGATTCCAAGATTGGAAATGTGCAACAAGACTTATGAAGATATGATGAAACCACTAAAAAGATGCTTTCAGATTTCCAAAAGAGGCTTCATGCCTTGGAATCTGGACAACTTATAGGGTATCATCATCTTGAAAGTCCTAGAGCGAAAATAGAAAAGCTTAAAAAGCAAATCCAGATCATTGAGGAAGGAAGACTCAATCCAATTTCGACTACTTTGCGAACAGAGCCTCTCCCTCATCCACCACCTCGGACATCTATTTTTGTTGCTATTATATATGTTCCTATCAGACAAGACAAGACAAATGTGGCTGAGATGCGAAATCGCCTCAAAGAACTGGATCGCTTAAGGAAAGAAAAGGGAAAAGAGAAGATGCCCAAAGAATCCTCTCTTATTATAAGGGAGCCAAACCAAATGATGTTGTCAAACCCGTTGGAATCTTTCTTAAGAGACTTCGGTAATCAGGAACCACAACCTGATCCTGCTACTCCGTAGCCTCCATTATAGATTGATCCCGTCATTCCGACAAATCAGGTACTATTTCCAATAGAATCAGCCTTTCCAAATATCTTTGATACTGAATTAGATTCGGTATCTCTTTCGTCTTCATCATCTTTCTCAATCCCTACTATTGATTCCTTTCCCATAGCACCAATAACTTCATCAATATTCATGGCCGATCCTCCAGACCACAACATGGAATCAAACCCTTCTGAACCAGAGGTTGTCCAGCCAAACAATTCTTTTCAAAATGTGTCCACTTCATCAAAACAATTGTTTACTATTGATGACATCCCTTATCACAAATGGCCAGAATGACTTGAAGAATTTCATACTTGGCTAAATACCCAAGCCATTACCAACCATGATAAGTATGATATTCTTTTCAACTTTGTCACAAGATTCATAGGTAGCCTCAAACTTTGGTGGCAATTTGCGTCAGAACAAGATCAGCTTCACTTTTTACTCTCACCAAACTTTGGCCATGCCATTACTCTTTATATCATTTCTTTGTGGGGAAACCATTTGATCTCATAGAACTCAAAAGAAGAGAATTTTTCGAAAGAATATGCTGCTCTCTTCAGAAAAAACATCTCAATAAGCATTATCGTGAAATGCTTAAGCTCTTCTATCAAATTGGAGCTGATGCAAATTTGAAGCATGTTTTCCTAACCACCATCCCCAAATAATTATCTCAAACAGTAGAGAGAACCTTTCTGTCTAAATAGAGAATGATCCAGGATGTTCCATTGGGAGAAATCCAACAAGAAATTCATTTGTGCCTTGAAAAATTGTGTATCAAACGCCAAATGATCTAGACTTATGTCAACAACAATAGAGAACTTGACGTAGCTTGTTCTCGCTAGAGGCTAAAGATCAAATGCTCCAAGAAAGACTGTGATGGTTCTTGTGGAAAATCTTCTAGAAAAAGAAACACCTCAAATCCTCAAAATAAGGGTTTGGGAGAATCTGAGTCAATTGAGGACCCTTGATCCAATTCAACAAAACCTTTAAACCCGCGACACCTTCTGAGAGGGTTGTGACACAAATGGAAGAGAAAAAAGGAGAGTCCTTGGAATGACAAAGAACAAAGCTATAGAGAGGGAAAAGGGAAGGATCATGAGAAAGACAAAGATGAGGACACTTCGAGCAATATAAAGGGCTAGTAAATGAGAAACAAGTGGAAGGGACCATAACCAATAGAGAAGGAAAGTGAAAATGGAGAGGAAGATGGTGAGGGATTAACTATCAAATGGGAGGTTACTGGAGAGCCCAATGTTAGTGCCGGTGAAAATGTGGAGGACGACGGGGTTTGTGGAAGTAAAAGAAGAAGGAGCGGGAGTACGAGGCATAAAAAGAAGAATTGCTTGCAAGAGAGAAAATAGAGAGACAATTTGCAAAAGTGGAGAAATAAGATGCAAGAAAAAAATAAAATAAGGGAAGTGGGACCCGTAAGGAAAAAGCATATGAAACAAAATAAAAGAATTGACCAATATTAATTAAAAAAAATGATAACTTTTGTAGAGTTGTACTAACTAGTGAGCTGCCCCATAAGGGATAGTATGGTTAAAAAAAAAAAAAAATGTGTGTGTAGAAAGAAAAGTGAAAAAAGCGTGACTCCTAAATAAATTATAAAAGATGGTTCTTATCCTTTTATAATTTATGAGAATAAACTTTGAATTAAGGACCACAGTAAGTTTTTTCAATGAACTTTTGAAGGAGTTTCAATACTATATTAATTTTGACTAGTCTTGTAGAAATTCTCAAAATGAAGTATACTTCACGAATCATAAGTCTTAAAGAAATTGTCATAAAAAATATAATCCACATACATGATACTAAAGTATCATAAAAATGTTATCCGTCATAGCACATCTTCAACAAATAAATAATTATTATGATGCGGTAAAAATGTATCGGCAAATCATAAAGAAAGATTACCAATGAGATTCAAAAAATGTTATAAAAGGAAAATATGTGCCCGGCTGCTACTTCTCCTAGAAAAATATGATAAAATAATATTAGATTGTCATCTAATCAACCTAGCAATATTCGGTATGATTTACTAAGATTTCATATAATTAATTTTTCGTTATATGTGTTGATTCGTTAAGAAATATCAAATAAATGGTATGTGTTTTGACTCATTGAAGAAAAAATAAGGCAATTTTGATAAGCTATAAGACAATACTAACCAACATTCAGCGTCCAATAATTGACTTGAAGTATTAACAAATGCAATATAGATTAAGAGCCAACATCGTCCTATAAAATATATGGTTCTTCAATCATCCACGTCAATTCTATTGATTTCGATTGGGCATGATCAGAGAGCAAAGTTACATAGCCATCATCTGATCAAAATAGTGACACATCTATTTTCGTATATGATACATCTTCAAGAATTCTAAGATCCAAATCGGAGACCTATGTAGTATGAGTATACTAGTTAGAGGGCATTAAGACATTGAAATCCAGCACTTGTAATTTGACCAATAAAGAGAACGCCATAAATGAATGAGGTTCAATTAGGGGGAGCGTCTCCTGAGGGGAGTAGGTTTTCTTGCCAGCCAGTCTTGTCCTCCAATCAAGGCCTTCGTCAAATAAGGAGCTGCTTCGCTGTCTGTTAAGCTTCTTGACCAATCAACTCTCTCCGACCTATTAGCTCCCGGACCAGAACACTTGTATTCTCCATAGTACACAGTGCTGAAATGTAACGGTCACCCAACACAACAGCAAGGAGGTAATTAGACATGCGAAAATGAGTCTGGGGCTGGAAAAGAAGTGCTAAATTGTAAGATTTAAAACATTTCTGTTTGATTTTCATCAAGCCAAAGACAGACTCATCTATGTCGCCCGGCACTGTTCATTTATATAAGAGAAAAGGCCCTTGCTCCAAGGACAAATTTTCACAAAAACCTAACGAGGTTCATCACTCCCAGCCGGAATTATCTGCATACGTCAAAAAACGATAAAACTGCTCTCGTGCCATCGATCCCTCAGCATACCATAAGTTGAAATCATGGCAGGCATCGAATTTTCCACCTATTACCGAGACCACTAATTTAATCGATTTGGGTTGCATGACATCAAAAATCACAACCCAGAAATTTCATAATATGCACTGTAAAGGGATATGTATATGCAGAAGTAAAAGTAGGAACCTGTGCGATTTCTGGTCGTCCCAATCCTCCCAGCCTTGGGGCAATATGGTAGCGGACAAGTAAGAGAGGGCAAACACAACCCTTGAATATTCACCCCACGGCCTTCCCAGAAATGCACCGTTCGCTGCTGTGATCTTGCAATCCAGGAACACGTAGCCTGTGTTATCCGTCCCTGATTGCCTGTGCTGTGCCGTGATCGGCCCATTCTCCTTTGAAATTGAGTGCACGTGGCATTTCTATGTGATCAACCACGTATGATCATCCATCATCAATTTCAAATCCACACAATGGCACGCTAGTGATTAGTAACTGCGCTTAGTTAAATTGCACTCACTTCAAATAGTGAAGCCGCGTCTCCGCAGATGAAGTCCGTCCCGCCCTCAATGTAGCAGTTCTTGTAGTAGTGTCGCCCGGCGTCATCCAGGAGAGTGTCCTGGTAAGACAGGATCTTGCACCTGTAGAACGCCGCCTGGTCTCCGGCCACTCTCAGCGCAACTGCTCTTTCACCCTCCCCGAATGTGTTCTGTATGGGTCGACAAATTCATGAGCCCAGCTTGAACGAATAGTTCACTTATTACAAGAAATCGGACATTCACTTTTTGTTGTCGCGTCTGAAATTCTCAAATCACATTGAATGATGGTAATAATTTGCAGCACTGATTAAAATTACAAAATAATATAACGAGGAAGATAATATCAAATCAATGTCTATGTCATCTTTTTAAAGCCTTAAATGGAAAAGTATAGATGTCAATGTACCTGAATGGTGAGATCTGTTCCAACGAAATTAGAAGCCAAGATCGAAACCGTGGGGGAGTAGAATATATCTCCGCTGTCGCTCCATGTGATAATGGTATTCGAAGCTTTCGTGCCACTTAATGTAATGAAGCGCTTGTTCACTGGCACGACTATCTTCTCTCTGCAACATCGTACTCGTGAAGATGAATTTTAAGAATCCGGAAAAATGAGTGTGTCAAGCAACTCTCATTAGGAACAAATTTTCCATTCGATGCCATGCAAGATATAGAAATCTTTTCATTTTTATTCTTTTTCTTTGAAAACTAGAATTATTTGTCTGTGATCTTGCCAGTAGAGATGAACGTGCGTTGTTACCTAAACCTCAAACTCAAGATGCTTTAACTTTTTCATTTTTCCTCATGTACACATGATATGTCGACTGCATATGAATGTGTCTCAGTGCATTACGTCGAAAAGAGCCGCAAGATTAGAGATAAATTATTCCGCTTTGTTTGATATTTCTAATTTGGTGACTGTATAATAACAGTACAAATCTCATTAGCTGGAAAGGATTAACTAAACTAATCTAAAATTATTATTTTTTCGTCCATATGATGGGTAAATCATAATTTTTCCATTAATGGATGCTAAAGGTATTATCAGATAATGGATGAGTACGAGAATCACATTAACATGAGAAAGTGCGGATGTCCCTGAAATACTAATACGGATCACCTTTTAAGGCAAGCATTGAACTTACCTGTATGTCCCGGGCTTGATCGATATGAAGACCTGTCGATCATTTTTGGAAGGAACGGCATCGATTGCATCCTGTATCCTCCTAAAATCTCCATTCCCCGACTGGTCCACCACTACATGAGTTGCTTCAGACGCCCCCGTCGAAGCATGGTCGGCTCTAGATATCGACGGACAAAGAAGGATTACTAACCCCACGAACACAACCGTGAAAACTTCACGCATCTTCATTTTCTGGGTAAGCTGCGATCGCTCCGGCAGTCTAGGCGTGGTGATAGAGAGAGACGAACAAATCGTGGTGGGTTTTTATATCAAACCAACCGCTTGGAAAATTGAAACCAAACTCGCGTCATATGGTCGTGTTGCAAATGACAATTTCCTGCCCACCGAAGTCAACCGAATAGGTGACCCGTTGCCCAGAGAGAGAGAGGGTAGGTTATTCAGTGCATGAGCGGAGAGTGCCATGCAACAGTGCCCGAAGAGGAAGTTCGAGCGGTTTAACTTCTAGCGATCTGTCTACTGCCATCTATCTCGATTGCGATTGCATGCATGCGTTACCACGTTTGACGTTACTAATTTAATGCGAGGTTTTGCTTCTCTTGATTGATCACCACCAGTTTTAGAATTACGTAAAGCTTAATGATTGCTCTATCCACCAAACCACTCGTTTGGAATTGCTTTATAGCTGTACATCGTGCGGATTGGTTTGGTACTGAAGAAGCTGTAGGGTTGCGTGAGTGCGAGGGACGTAAGTTTCTGTTCCCCAATAGAGACACTATGATTTTTCACTATTAGGATTGTTATATTGCATGTTCGAAGCAATTGAGATATATGCATCAAGTGATTGGCTTATTCAATCACTTGGCATGATGCATGTTGTTCATAATTTATTAAACATCCGATAGCTAGTAAGAAAAATCAATTTTGTATCTTTAGCATTCTCAGCCTACGATTGAGAAATGCCAAAATTGTCGATTCTCATTAGTTACTACACTTGCCAAAAATGGAGTTTTCATTCTTTGAGAATACACCTTGTCTAGGAGTGGAATGGAATTGTGGTAATTCATCTTTGTATTCGGTGCATGTTAGAGAGATTATGTACAAGCTCCTATGAGACTAATTGATTTAACGATTAAGGAACGAGAATACATGCATGTAGATGAGGCGGAAGATGCAGGTTGAATAAATGTTTCCCAAGTGGGAGAATGTTGAAAGTTCTTATAAATATGGGCTCACATTAATCACATAATATAGTATTTTAGACTGTGAAAAACATACTATTATAAAGTAGATGAAATAAACAGACGCAATACAGTTTATCCATCAAGGCCATCTAAGGGTGATAAGGAGAGGAAGACCTAGTTGCAACTTCTTCGTCCATATCAATGAGTTAAAATATGGTGATTGGCTAAATTGAGTGTTTGATTTTGAGTTAGACTTAGGCATTCTAAATTCCATGTATGGATAACGTAGGTTCCCTACAAAGCATAAATAATTAGTCTCAAATCTAGGCTACCCACCTCGGATTTGTCTTAAATTTTATCTGGTCCTTGATGTTAGAGGGTACTTACCCCTAAATAAAAAAAAATAAAAAGTAGATTGGTTTTCTTTTCATCTAGAAACCATTCTTTATATGCATAGCAATTACCTCCAGATAGAGGTGAAATCAAACATTCAACCGGAACTGGTGGCATGATAAGGAGAGCCTGCATTGGAATGTTTAAAAAACTTAATTGCGTGTCAGCAGAAGCCAAGAAACGTGCAACTCGGTAGGCGAGGGTTTGGGCAAGAAGTCAAAAGGAGAGGTGTCCTGACTTGGATGTCTGCCCCCACAAAAGGTTGGTTGCTCGGTTGTTGTCCAAAGAAGCGGAAGACCAGGATCCATTAAAACCGGCGGCTCCCGTGATAAACACAAAAGTGTTTTTTTCCTCACAAACAAGACGTCGCGATTACGTAATATGTTTCATAAGCTGCTCGAAAATGAAGGGAGATCTGCCCACCAAAAAGCAAACACTCTCCAACGCAAACGGATAATTAAAAGAAAGGGAAATCTAATGATCAAGATTATCATGTTCTAGAAGACATTTAAATATAGAATTTGACTATTTTTCATGTAAGATTCCTTAAAAATGGGATTTATAAATCAGTTTAAAAATTTCTTTACACCAGGTTAGAATCGAGTTTTTACTTTATTTTCTCGTCCAGACAGCGACAATTTGTGGCAATGATGGGCGGTTAGCGATGATCGGGCAATGGATAAGCCATGTAGCCTAAGCTAGGCGGGGAACAAGAACATGGAGGAAAAGATAAAAAAGAAAGGAAAAAAAAGAGGAGAGAATCTGTCTCAGTTATTGGGTGTTCAATGGAAGTGATATGTTCCCTCCTTAAGGTCTAGTATTTCAAAGATCCCTATCCCAAAATTTTCAATCTTTTGAACTATTGAAAAAAGATAACCATTTCATGGAATGTGATTTTTATAATAATTATCAGCTTCTAGATTTGTCGTCAATGGAACCAAACGAGATTTTAATCATCCAAACTATTGAAAAAAGGCTTTAATGACCCTAATTTGTTCATTGTTTCTAGTGGGTAAACCTCGTTGTTCATCGATAGTTCTACCGTGCATTGTCTCATAGTCGTCATTCTTGTGAGAGTCCAAGAAATAATTTAATAAAAGTAGTGTAAATACTAAACTAAATCCGGGGAGACTTACATGGCATCCGCATAGGTTTTCATTTATAAAGCTCATATTTATTTTAGTTTATATAATAGATTAATTGAATAATTGCTCCCAAATCCCATTGGATATGAGGGGCAGATCATGCATGGCTCAAGGCCCAGGGGGATGATCGCTTGCTTTATGTTCTTCGTGCATTGATGAGGTCAACAATTGAGTAGGAACTAGGGATGGTCTTTCGGCCCTGGTTCGTGATATTACTTTGAATTGTTGTCGAGATAGAGGCCCAGGAGTTCTCATTTCCTCAGCCTAGGCCCTAAATTCTTGATTCCTTAATATTGGGCCAAGTTAGTCATAAAATTTTCAATTGTTTTAATATAGTCGGCCTCCGATTCAAACGAAAAAAAATGCTTAATGTGCAATTCATCACAATGTAACCGCTGTATCTTTGAGTGATGATTAAGATTGACAATGAGACAACATACAGAAAATGAAATTAGGGCTAGGCCTCTTTGGAATTAAGGAGTTGCAATTCATGATTCTTTTTTGTCAAATAATTCAGGATTTTTTTTTTTTTTAATTCAGGAATGTTGAAAGAGGGGCATTGGGAAGGAAAATCTTGATCTCGTGATGAAGCCACTATCGTAACTACTACTATTTCATATTGATATAAAATGCCAAAACTCTGGAAGCAAAATATACCTAATCTTGGACTTGACGTTTTGTTGGGCTCATTTAGGTGTGCCCAAGCCCAACAAGGCCTAGGGCACAATGCGAATGGGTCTGGGCAAGCAATCTCTTTATTGGGCTCAAGCCCTCCCACAGAAGCCCGCTTGGGCCCACCGAGGCCCATCCACTTTATAAGGGAAATTTAATTTTTTCAAACCATGGTCAGCTTGGGTAAAGACTTCTAAACTCAATGGGCAATCCTGTCTGCTCAGGCTCGCTTAGAGATCAAGTCGAAAGCAATCTAGCAATCTTTAATATGAAGGATCCAAAATGAAATTTACGTGAAAAGTGAGGAGTATTTTTGGTAATTTTCTTGGAATTAATACACGAGAAAAGGAAGGAAGGATGTTGGAAAATTGCATATCAAGAGAAGAATATGATATTTTTGATCTTAGAGTATCAATCATCTAAATCACAGTACAATCTCAAGAGTTTTGTTGGTGAAAGTCGATGAGGGGGGCAAAACTGAGAAACTTAATGAAATTGGCAGTATTTAGAGTTTACTGAAAATTACACTTTGATCCCCCTAAGTTTTTGGGTGTTTAATTTGGCTCGTTTGCCAATTCCAATCTGTAGACCATCCGTATCTATCAGGGCTTTTTAGCCTAATTCCATCCAAAATTTGATGGGAAAAAAAAAAGAAACTAAAGTTGTAGGTCCACTTTTTGTATGTGATAACTAATACTAATTTATGGGATATATCTTGGGTGATGATTTGAGTACATCCATCACTTTTTGCATTCAAAATTTAGGCTCTATTTATTTCTTGAAATATAAATGATTTCGAAATCATTTTTTTAAATGATCACTTATATCTCTTACGAAAATAAATAAATGAAAAATATTTTTATAGTCAACAAAAATATTTACACATAAATTACTATCAATAATGAAAACATTATTCATTGACAAATTATTTAAAGTGATACATATGATTATTTTTAGGAAACTATTTTCCAAATTATCCATTTTTTGCAAAAGAAACACACCATTAGAGTGTATTTGTTTCGAGAAAAATCCATGAAAAAAAGAAAATACTTTTTGAGAAATAATTTTTCAGCAAAAATGTTTTCTCCTTTTCAAGTTAAGGAATCCATTTTCCTAACTTTAAGCGTGCATATATATATATATATATATATATATATATATATATATATATATATTTAACCTTAGATAATTTTATGTTGACTGATTATTTCAAACAAACCAAACATGAGAAACTCCATATTACTAATTTGTGGAAAAATTTTCACTTACATCGTTAATAGAAATGCTCAACCTACATTGACTAACATAGTGATTACATGTGCAAATTCATAAAAAAAAAAGAAAAAGAAATTCACAATCTTATTAAGGGTAATTACTTTAATGCAACATTGGCATTACACTTAGGAAAAAAAAATGCTCAACCTATGAGGATCTATAGGAACATTTATAGCATTACACTTAGGAAAAAAAAGCCGTACATATGGGCATGAAATATTTGGCAATCCATGCGGACAAAAGCTTTTTCTTCAGGTTTGGGAAGATATACAAATGCTCAATCGTCGTTGAAGGACCAATATTATCAGCAGAAAACACATGATGTGCAGACTAAAATTAAACACTGCCAAAAGTATGAGAATCAAAAGGTCCACATTTCCTTTTAAGGGACTACAAATTAAAATATAGGTAGACTTGAAGTGTCAGTGGTGTCTCGAGGATAAATGGAAATTTTATTGATAAGATATTTTTAATTGTAGTCAATATCTTATTACGAGTAATTCCAATAATTTCAAGAGAAAAAATAGGCATTTATTAGCACACTAAGACCGACTTTTATCCTTGCTCTACGGGTGGGTCTCGTAGTCAAGCACACTTTCGGTAAAACCCTAGAGAGAAGACTTGGTGGAAGGGACACAAAGTTTTCAACTAAGAATAATGCAAAACGATCAGAACCGGATAACAACAAATTAAATTGGAGTAAAGTTCGACACGCCGAATAGTGCGGGGACCCAAAATGTAATAATTTTCTCATCCGAGGACGGGGAGGCAATTTTACACAAAATCGGGGACTGCACCCAGAAACCACCTCCGTCCTTCCGCTCCGCGGCTATATAAAGACGAGGGAGGGGAGTCCCAGAAAGAAACCCTAATTGGGCGAGAGGGGTGGCGGCTCGTTCGCCCCTTGGTCTTAGGCTGAGGTTCCGCGAGAGCAGGAGCCATGTTTTCTTCTTCTTCTTCTTCTTCTTCAGCGTGTGCGTCTGATTTGATTTGGTGGGGTGTGTGCGTTTTTGGGAAGAGGAGGTGCGATGACGATGAGATTTTACATATGATCTCGTTAATCTGATGGTTCTGTTCTACGTGAGGACAATCTATCTATCCATTCATTTATTAAGCTGAGCACCTTCATCTTCTTCCAATTATTTTCAACGGGTATTTGTTTTTATTTTTTTTTCCTTCTTTTTTATCCGATTTGGTCTCTTGCCATATTTTTCGAGGTAATTAGTTCAGTGAATTTGGGGGAAGATTTCGTTTATCTCCATTTTTCGAGATGTTTTCTGGGGATTTTTTTTTTTTTGGTCAGATTTTCTGGGGATTACAAGGTCTGTATTGCTACAGTTTTGATTGCTTTATCTTCTTTGTTGAAAAAAAAGGAAAAAAAAATGCAACGATTTGGTTTGGTTAGTAGCGGCGCGGGTGGCGAACCCAGCCCGACTCCAAGAAACTGGTCCAATCCCACCAAAAAAAATTTCCATCAGTAGCATTCGATTGACAGCATAAATGTCAACGATAGCATTTAATGAAAAATAAAAACAAAAATAGCTTATTTTGTTAAAAAAAAAGAAAGACAAGTCATGTTATCGTTTATATGGACTGTTATTGCTTTTTAAATTAAATGTTATCGTCCGACGTTTGTAAATGTTCAGCTTCCATATGAAGCTCTGGGCATTCTAATACGAATTTTTTCCTCCATTTATATGTTTGTGCTTTTATTCCAAATTTTCACAGTTCATATGATTTTTTGGTTTCAACATTTCTCCATTAATATACAGATGGAATTCCTGATTCAAAACTCATTTTGTGAATCTTAAGACTGAGCTAACAACCCACTGATCTTAATTTTTGTTTTTGATTATCTATTACTTTGTTTTTATTTTGTAAGGAAACAGTTATGCGTCTATATATATTGCACAACAATTCAATGAAATTACTTTTGACTTTGCAATTCATCATTCTTAGCCTTTAAAATACTCGAGCGAGCAACTATATATCATGGCCAAAAATATCTAACTATTTATTCAGCGTTCTGCCCCTACTAATTCCAAAAGCCCCCAATCCCCGTCAAAGGTCTCGCCATCCAACTCCACTTCATGGCGTGCCCGATTCATGGCCCTACTCGTGGGGTATGATCTTTCAAGCTACATGGATGGCTGGCACCCTCTCACAACCATTCAAAACAGTTATAGATATTGATGGGAAAGTTATCGACCCCAATCCTACATATGTTCTTCAGATCTCTATTAACAATTCCTACTAAAACCTCACAGATGTTGATGTCTAAATTTTGACACTCTTTAGTTATTAATTGCATGAAAAGTTAGTGACTAAATTTGAGCCCATAAAAAAATGGATTAGTTTAAACTGCATATAGATTTTAAGAGCATTTTTTTAGGCCCATATAGTATTAGGCCAGCGGTGGATAGACTTTCTTGATTGGCTTTGAATTTAATTGAGCATGCAAAGGAAGAATTGAGCCAAGTCCATGGACAAGAATCACATTGCACCTTCCACATGATAGCTGAAGCTCGTATGATACGAAGAGGACAAGCATCATTAAACTTGGAAGTAGAAGGGACATGTTTGTTGACTTCGGTCAATTAAAGGAAAATAAAGGGAAAGATTGACTGCAATCAGGTAAAAATTGGTCAAGCAAAAAGGGGAAAGATAAATTTATCCAAAGAAGAGTAAGCTTTCTCACATATAAAAAGAGGAGTCAATACACATTAAAGGAGATATTCTTGGTCAAAAGGAGATAATCCATGAAGATTTGCAGTAGCACAAAAGTGTGGAATATCAAGAACAAAATAGAAAATCAAGATTATTTCTCTTTGGAATAAAGTAGAGGTGTCAAAATGGGTGAATTTATATTCAATGAGATGGGTCATATATGAATTAGTTACATTCAAATAAATAGGTTGTTAATGGGCTTGGGTTGTATGTAAGTTCAATGATACATGAGTTGTAAATGGGTTTGTCTTTAAACCCATTTACAACCCATTTACAACCCATTTAACTTATAAAATTTATTAGTTGAGTCAACCCATTAATGATAAATCATCATTTTAAGCAGTTTTTATAATTTTGTTTTATAATTTTCTATTTTTAATAACATTTTGTTTTCTTTTTCTTTTTTTCACTTTTGTCCCCTTACAAAGCCCTCGTTGGCAGTGGGCAAGGGCTGTAGCTCTTGCCTAGTCACCCAATCACATTGGCAAACTTTGAGCTTGTCAAACCTGGTGGGGCCTAACTCACCAACCTCGACATTGGTGAAGCTTGAGACTCCCCGATTTGGCAAGACTCAAGCTCGCTAGTGTCGAGGCGAACCTCAACTCGTCAGAATTGGGCAAGCTTGAGCCTCCCTGGCCTTTACCAAGGCTTGAGCTAGGTGAAGAAGAAGGTTAAAGGAAAAAATAAAATACAATAAAAATTAGTTGATTATGAAGAATTCCTTAAGTGTGAGGACACGAGCATTGATCTCCACACTCTGACTGCCAATTTTAAAATAAGGTCCTCCCATTCCAACAAGTGGTCAAACTTGACCAAGTAGTCACCTCGCAACTAGCAACTGCAACATCAAATTTCTCAAATGTATCAACCAACCTATCATCATGATGATGTCTCACATCTAAAATGTGCCTACCCTTGCTATCGGCGCACTTTTCTCATCTTTCTACTTTGTGACTAGCAAGGTCACATAACTAAAACATGCAGGCTATTTTGATATCACTATGAATATCTTGAAGTTCACTATACAACCTTCGTCATTTCCATTAACAAGAAATGAGTTCTCAATTCCAAGGTCTCTAGTTACTTCACCATTGATCTGAGCAACCTCTCTCTACATTCTAAGTACGATAGTTGAAGAGAAGTCATCATTGATGATAGTAAAGGTTTGCAAATCACAACACATGGGATCTACACACCTCCACAACCCATCATCTTCCTTTACACTACCCAATGCTCTTTGCATTCCTATTCAAAATTTTGTAAATTGAATAATGTGCCAATTGAATTTCATCATTTTCACTTTGTTATCAAGGATCCATGCACGGCAGAGATTATCGTAGGGGCCAAATCACAATGATGCTTATCAACTACCCTTAAACAAACTACAACCACCTAATACTCTTTTGACCTTTATTAGCAAACGAGCTCCTATGGTGAATTGACATTCTTGACTGGCGATCAATCTCATTGCATTTTACAATGTATTTTGGAGGGAAAATTCTTTACCAGTATCCTTCGTTAAGTCAAGTTTTCCACATGTACTTCATGTCAATGCAACAAAAATCATTGTCTTCCTTTTAATGTTTCGAGTCTAGTCAACCTTCGACCTTCATACCTAATATACATTGATTTTTGAGGCCCTGCTCCCATCAATTTTATTGATGATTATAGATTTTATGTTGTTTTCATCGATCATTCGACAAATTATACTTGTTTTATATTCGCTCCAATGAAAATTCAATGTCCAATTTGTCTTTGTAAAATGCAACTTACTTGTTGAAAATATCCATGGTAAGAAAAATATATAGTTTATTTCAATAGTGGAGGTGAATTCACAAAACTTTACGCTTTTTTTCCATCATGGTATTACCCATCTTAGTACACCACCCTATACTCCCCAAAACAGTGGATCCATGGAATATCACCATTGGTACAATATTAAAACCGACCTCATCCTTCTCTCTCACACTTCTATCCCATTAACATTTTGGTCGCATGCCTTTCTCGCTACTAATATTTAATACACCGACTCCTCATACCAATTTTGCACTTTTGTTTTCCTTTTGAGGTATTCTTTCATCAAACTCCTAATTATCACAAACTTAGGGTCTTTGGGTGTTTAAGTTTTCCATGGTTAAGACCTGATGTGAATCGTTGCGGAAGATCGTTCTACGAAGGCTCGGATAGTGCGAATTGCAAACCTCGACTTCTAATCAAACCTGTGATTGGTAACCTCGATATGAACATAACCTGTTGACGAACGTGTGTCAACCAACCAACGTTATAGACTCCATGAGCGAAAGAATTCACTATCTCGCTCGATGAGTCAAATCGATCATCATAAGTGAACCTTGATAAGGTCAAGTCCTCAAAAGAACAGTAGAAGATAATCTCTTAACTTTTTTCCTCCAAAAAAAAAAAATTACCCCAAAGAAATTCATTCAATCTTTAATATAGGTCTTTAATATAGGCTTTCTAACCACCACACAAACCCTAAAACCAACCCTAGAAATCTAATGCGTCATATTCTAAAATATACCTAAACAAGAAGATAGATAGATAGATAGATAATTTGACTTTGTCAAATATTTGGCAACCGGATGATCAAGTTGAGCCAAAATTTCCAAGATTCTTCAAGATTTGATCCAAGATCATCTCCATATCGAAGATCACGAACCATGACACCAATAGCTTGCCTGAATTATTTGGCCCGCGCTCAAATAATCGAACTAGTAGGAATAGACAATGGGTCCCTAGCACCACCTCCTCGATATGGCTCGATGTCCACATCAAGACCTTATGTTCATCATAAAGTTGCTTTAACTCGTGTTTCTTGGGTAAATCCACTCCATTTAATGCATATAATTATTTTGACTCAACTTCAACAAGCAAAATATTTTACTCAAAGAATGTTGTTTTTTACAAAGCTCAATTTTATGTCACCTCTCCTTTGCATCCATCATTCAATAGCATCAAGTCACTTATAACTAACTAGGGACTACTTATATTCATTCTCCTATAGTCACTCCATTAGGCCACATGCTATTCACCCATGGAGCTGTCACTTCTTCACAAGAGCAAAAAGGAATCACCCTCATCTCACTAACTCAGTTTCTATGATGACCCAGACCTAAGATAGTACGAAGGCATGGTAGGGGAGGTTGCGCTAGTACGCGAGTAAGGCTAAGCGCATGTCTTTTGTCCCACATTGCTTAGGAGGAAATCCTGGGCTAACTTATAAGGTTTGTGTTCTCTATTCTATGTAATGCATTTTAAAGTCGTGAGGGCCAAAGGCATAAAGTGGACAATAGCGAGGATGTTGAGCCGTAAGGGGTGAAAAATGTGACAACACAGACTTGGGGCAGTACAGAGAGATGGCAAGGGACGTTGTGCCTCGACAGTATGCAAGTGAGATTAAGCACATGTCTTCTGTCCCACATCGCTTAAAGGGGAGTTTTGAGCTAGCTTATAAGGTCTAGGTTCTCTAACTATATATACGCTTTTTCTTGGGGATAGTATGGATTGCCTTGAGAAGAATAAAACTGTGAGGACTTAGTATCAAAATTGGACAATATGTGTATAATAGCATACCTAAGGCATTACAGTTTCCATCTTCATCACCTACCCCACCCAATGCATGACTTCCACTTCCTCAAACTCAAGCTCCACCACCACCACCACCACCTTAATCAATTTCCTCTCATCCAATGCAAACATGTTCCTTGAACAATATCTACAAGCCAAAATAAACCAAATATACCATTTCCCCATCTTTGGAGCCCACATGTGTCATGCAAGTGTTGAAATATCTTGAGTAACAACAACCTATGTCAGAGTAACGTACTCATGTCCATCAAAACAAATGACAACTGGCCCCCCTGGATTCGACATAGAAATAGTGGGTTGCAAGTGGGTTTTTTCGGATCAAGTGGAAACTAGATGGAAACATAGACCATTGCAAAGCCCGATTAGTTGCCAAGGGTTTTATCAACATTTTTCAAAATTGATTAGAAGGATGCCTTCAGTCCTGTGGTAAAACTGGTAATTATTTGTCGCATTCTTACTCTTATGATTACTAACTACTATAAAATTTAGCAATAAAACATTAACATTGCACTTCTTCATGATATGCTTGAGAAGGAACTTCATACATCTCAACCATCGGTTTTGTTAATCATGAATTATTGCATCATGTTTATCACTTGAAAAAGTATATTAAAGGTCTTAAATAAGCATCACAACCATGGTATATAGAGTTAGTTCCTTTCTCATAGATCTTAGTTTTACTCTCTCAAAATGTGATGCATCATTATTTATCTATTGCAACAATGATGTTTAGGTTCTCTTTCTTGTATATGTTGACGATCTCCTTGTTACAAGCAATGATACTGTGTAGGTTAACTAAATAATTATTGCTCTAGTATCTCGATTTTCCATCAAGGATCTTGGGTCCCTTCACCACATTCTCGAAGTTGAAGCTATCCCAATAACTGATGAGATGTTTTTAAGCCCACATAGCTACATCAAGCACCTATCCCAAACCCATATAGCGGATGCATATGAAGTCACCACACCTCTTGTGACATCCTCTACTTTGTGATTCAATGATGGCTCTTCCTCCATTAATGGGATCAATTATCCCATACTCGTTGGTACTTTTCACTATCTTTTTATAACTTGTCTCTATAACACCTTCGTCGTCAACAAAATTTGCACAATTGATGCATTAGCCATCCACTTTTCATTGTATGGCCATTGAGCAACTTATGTGCTATTAAAGGCACTTCATGTCATAGCCTACTCATTTGAAAATAGATTTATTTCTATTTATGCTTACCCCAATGTGAATTGGGCCAATAACAAGGATGATTTCACCTCTACCACAACTTATGTAGTCTATATTGGTGGTAATCTTATCTCTTGGCGATCTTGCAAACAATGATTGATGGCATGCTCTTCCACTGAAGCAAACTATCACGCCATTGCCACCACTGCCGTCGCTGAACTTGCTTAGGTCCAATCCATTCTCAGTGAACTCAATCTTTTATCCACCACATCTTCAATAATCGACCGCAACAACATTAGAGCTACTTATCTCAATGCAAATCCTATCTTTCACTCCGGTATGAAGCATATAATAATTGATTTTCACTTTGTAAGAGATTAGGTTGCCAAGGGCCTCTTACGAGTTTGTCACGTCTTTATGAATGATCAATTGGTAGACTGCCTAACAAAGGTTGTATCAAAACAATAGCTCATCAATTTGCAGTCCAAGATTGGCATTTCCAATGGATCCTCCATCATCTTGCTGGGGCATTGTCATACCGTGAAAACTACAAGAATGGGGTGACACAACCGTCCTTCCACCTGAATGATGAAATCTCAAACCATAACTAAAATCCATTTCCAAACGTCCCAAATGATAGCGTTCTCACTCTACTAGTTACTAATTAAAGAACCTGAAAAGGTTAGGAAAGAAAGGGGTGAATAATCACAACTCAGTAAGTAGTGTATTTCTTTTAAGCAAATTAAGTAGCCAATATGTATGTGTGTATATATAAGTATAAAGCACTACCAGCAACTCATAATCCAACTTTAATATTATTGAGCCTTATAATACAACTTAGAAAGGGTGAATAGGTTATGTAAGAACTTTAAAAATCTTTACAAAAAAAAAAAAGTTCAATTTCAAACATTGGTAGTAACAGATTGTAAAAATTAAGCACGTGTGTTATTGTTTAATAGATCATGATAATAATATCACGTGATGTAAATAATAAAGAAATAGAAGATATTGTAAGTAGATATATAGTGGTTCGGCTTTGTCCTCAAGTCTACATCCACTCCCAATACTAATAGCCACAACAAAGCAAGAATCCATTAGTAATTTCAAAACAAGTTACAATAATCAAGTACCACCTTTTAAGCAAATCATACTACTGGAACTTATGTATTTTTATTACTTATGTACACTTGCTCTTTTCACTAATTACACACATTAACATCATATGGACATTGACATCAAGAAGACACAGCAACTAACAAAAAAATAAGACTCAAAGCCGAAGACACATGCCGGGTGCATTTGGTTAAGTTTTTTCCAAGGGGCTTTTGGCTTTTAGCAACCATTTCCAAGAAGCTTTGAGGTGAAAGCTAACATTGGGAAGGTTGAAAGCTCAAGGCTAGTCCCCATTAGCCTTGAGCTTTAAGCATTTTCAGAATGCTGAAAGAGTTGTTTAATGAAATTTGTTCAGTTTCCTTTTTCCCACAACAACTTACTAAGTTTTCAATTTTTCCCATATTGAAAAAATAAACACTATTGCCTCCACTTTGCACTAATGCTTTCCTTGCAGTTGCGCTCACACTTTTCTCGATGTTGTCTCATTGCTCTTGCTCATTTGCCCACTCAACCGCCAAAGCTCGTGCCTTCTCTTTAGGTGCTCAAACAACCATCTTTCTCTTCAGCTCCATCCCTCATTCCTTGCCCCATTTCAAATGATTTTTCGTCTCTCCTTTGTGCACGCGCGTGTGTATATGTGCATGTCTGTGTGTTTGAAATTAGAAAGAGGGATGGTGGGTTCACGTTTTTAGCTTCCCATCATTTGATTTCTTCACTTCTTTCCCTTTGGCTCGAAGTTTTGTTCATGGATAGCTCTCTTGCCTTATAATTTTAAGGAGCTTAATGGTGAAGTTGCAAAAAGAGGGATGACAGATTCAAATAGTTTGGTTTTCCTAGTTGCATATACAATTTTCCTTCAATTTAAATGAAGTTTCAATTGAAACTGAAGATGGAGAGTTTAAGATATGTATCATTAGTTGTTTTTATTGGCTAAATATTGTTTGTAAACCACTTACCTGTATAATCTAATACTGAGATGTTTATATTTGTACTTGGCCTGAAGTTACAAATGTGGATTGGCAATCCAATTTCATTGGAGCCTGTATTATCTATTTCCTTACATCTGATGGATGCTATGACCTACTTTTATTGGTCCTCCACAGTTTACTACTTGAGTTCAAGCCGATTGTATGTTCTAAATATTTAGGGAAACATTCTCAAGTGTCCCAGTTTTTGCTAAAGAGAAACATCTATCTTGTAATGTGTTTTAAATATTTAGGAAAAAGCCTTTCTGTATAGATTTTTCTTGATTTGGTTTTGCTGCTTGAGTTTGATCCAATTATGTGTTCTAAACATTTAGGGAAGAATTCTCAAGTGCCCTAGTTTCTTCTTGAGAGAAACATTTGTCCATCATATGTTCTAAATATTTAGGGAAAAGTCTCTCTATATAGGTTTTTCTTGGTTTTGTTTTTTAGGTTTCTTTTGATACGTTGCATTCTTGTTTCTAGTTGTGTTAGGTAGTCTATCAGGTTTAGATCTTGAGGCTTGTTGCTTTTCATGTTCGAATTTTCAAATTATTAGTGATTTGTTACTTTTGTTTCAAGAGATTGTCTTTGTTATTATTGGGAAAAAAAGTCAGTTCTTTTTTAGATTCCTAAAGTTATCGATATCAGACTTCTTATTGTTCATATGTTTGAATGAAGCAATTTTGCAAAAAAATATGATTGCAAATTCCCTTTTCATAGATATGTATCAACAGATGAAATCTATTTATAAATCTTTTTATTGTAGTCATATAAATTGTTCCTTTTTAATATGGGATTATAAATATGTTCTAGGTTAGTTTATTTTGGAATGTTTCTAATTAGTGTGCATATTGATTTTACTTTTACACCTAGATATATGAGAGTTCCCTCTTTAACATCATTTGAATGTTTTTTCTCGACATTGTTGACACCTAAATTTTGGCGACCTATTTAGACATTTATCATATTAAAAAATTATGGGTTAATTTTATCCCTAAAAAAAAAAGTTACTCACATAGCATATAGTTTTAGGTGCATTTATTTTTTATTTGCATTTACATTTGGTTGGTGACGGATGGATTTGAATTGATGGTTCAGAAACTTTAAGTTGATGAGTCGGGTTAAGCCCACGAAGAAAGCAAATCGGTCCAAGTCCGTATTCTCGGAAATATTTTACGGATTTATCTTTGTGAGTTTCAATTTCAAAAGCAAATATTACGTTTTGAAAAGAAATATTCGTGGATATGGATTTGGAAAATTTAAAAACCCTAATTCGTGCCCTATAAATAAGTAAACATACGTAGGGTTTAGTGGAGGCCACGCAATGGAAAAATACGGCCACATTGGAGGGTTTTCTTCTCGATTGCCAGAAGAAAGAAAATATGGAGCACAAAGAAAGAGAGAGGTCCTTCGGTTTTTAGGGTTTGTGGGAGTAGTAGGTCTTGATTTTTTTTTCCTTCTGCAAATTTAGTGCTGCAGAAAGTACGAAGGGAGCAGAGAGAGACCGGTGAGTGGGACGTGAGATAGGCAGGAGGAGAGAGAGGAAAAATTGAAAAAAGAAAAGAAAAGAAGAAGAACGCTGTTCATCTTCTCCGGCGTGCTTGCTGCCATCTGCCTAAGCTTCGACCGTTGCTCGCCGGAAGCCTTCGCCAGCCCGCACCGTCGCCGTCTTACGAGCCGCCGCCCATCGCCGCTCCGCCGTTGACTCGCGAGTCCGCTCCATTCCATCGCAGCCGCGCCGCGTCCGACGCCGTTGCATCGCAACCGCAGCCGAGTCGAAATCCAGCCGTCGGAGTCCCTCCGTCTGCAAATCCGAGGTCCTCGCAGCATCTGTGACCCAATCCCCTGCGCTACCACGCCGCCCTGCTGCCGATCTGCAGCACTCCAGCTCTCGCCGCTCCACCGCGCCGACGCCAACACCCCTCCGCAGCAGATCTCGAACCTACCTTTTGCCTGCTGCAGCGTCCTCAGCCCGTTGGTCTGCAACCCCCGACGACAGCTCCGCCCCTCTGGTCGCTGTCCGTGAAGCCCGCGAAGTCGCCTCTGCTCCGCCCGTGACCTGCAGTAGCTGAGCCCTTGCTCGCCGTCTTTGAGCACCACCGCTGCTGCGACCCGACGCTAGAAATCGCTGCACCACCGTAACATCTCCGGCTGATCCCAAGCATCCCAGCAGCACCACGAATTGTTGAGCCAAGCCCCGAAGATTACTACTCTCTGTTTTTGCAGGTTTACCGGTGCCCTTGTCTACGTCCAGCAATGAAACCGTGGCGTCTCACGTGTTCCGAAAAGAGGATAAAGTTGCCGCAGAAGATTAATTTTAGGCTAGGAGCTCATGAAGAATTTAGACGTATGGAGATATTCTTTAGTGGAAGAATAGAGAACAGACTTTGGGTCTCTTGACCGCGAGTACACCGCTGGCCAACCTTGGTCGTGGGTCGTGAGTAGCCGTTTGAGGATCGGAATTCGGAAGCCAATATTCGAATTAGGTAAAAATCTTATTTATTTTGATTTTCGAAAAATTCTATTTCCTTATTTGATAAATTTGTTGATGCACATGATGAAAATTTCCGATATGTTAAGATATGTGAAATCTCGAGTAGCCTTCTAAATTAGGAAATCTTCCTAATTTCGCAACGTGCATATGATTGACTCCGATTTCACGCTTGAAATACGACTCGCAATCGCACGGAAAAATCGCCAATCTGATCTCACGCTCAAGATATGATTCGCTATTTTATTTGAAATTGGCCAATCCGATATCATGCGTGAGATACGATTCGTCAATTTATTTCCAAAATGGACATGGATGATATATTGCCTGATTTGTTGCCATGATGTTCTTGATGTCTTATTTTGATCGCTCCCGTAAAAGAAAGGAAAAATCCAAAAAAAAAACTAAGTTAGATTAGGTTCGTTTTAGAATATTCCTCATTTTAGGGTTATCTTGCATGATTAGAATAGGAAATTTATTTATTTCGAATTTTTGAAAAAATGAAAAATCCAAAAAAATGCATTCGTTTAGGATGTTAGTTGCATGTTTAGTTATGTGGCAATTTTAAATTTCGAATTTTATAAAAATAAAATAAAAATATCATGCATATGTCATGTAGAATTAGGACATTCTTTGCACGTCATTGCATGCTAAGATTGCATATTATAGGTTTAGATAATTTCTCCTAAATAGATTGCATGCTTATTAGGAAAATAAAAATCATGTGCACGTTATATAGAATTAGTTTCATACAATGCACGTCATTTAGTGATTTTTGCTAGGTGCATTTAATTAGAAATTGCCCGTCATTAGAATTATGTCATTAGATTAATTTAGATTCCATATTTAAATGTTGCATTTCTTTAATTTCGAATCTCATAGAAAATACAAAAAAAAATTATTTAGAATAAATCATCTCATGCTTAGGATAGATTACATGCTTAGTTATGTCATATTGCTTAGGTTATATAGCTAAGTCATGTTGCCATGTCATATCATTTCATGTTAAATTAGTGGCATGCATTGCATATTGCATGATTTTCATTAATTAAGTGAAAACAAAACAAAAATTGCGTGTTAATTAGAAATCATATTTAGGACTGCTGATGTGAATTCTAAACTAACATTGCAGATGCTTTCGTTACTTTGAGGTAAGTTCTGCATCATTTATTCATTTGCTTTCTTGAGTGTTAAATTGGTGGTTTGTGTACCTGCATGGTCACCTCACATGTTAAGAAATTAAAATCAATTCAAGTTGCTTGCCAAACAATTTTTTTCAAAATAAAAGATAAAGGTACCGAAAGGGCGTTAGAGAAATCTAACGTAACCAAGTCCCCGAACTCACAAATCTCTGGTTCGTAGAAGTGAAGTAAATCTCCCATTACTTTACTTGGGTTTCTAATCGACCCACCAAAAATAGATTAGTGGCGACTCCTAATTAAAAATTAATTGCATGTTAAAAACTTAAATCTAAGTCGCGAATTGGTATGGACTTGGGAGAGCCCGAGTTAAGTCTAGGCTTAACAATCCATTAGCCAAACCCTAGGTGGTTCACACTCGAAAAATTTGGTCGCGACAGCAATTCAACTCATTTTTGCACAATCTACCTCTCCCCATATTCAACATGCTCACGCTAATAGAAAGATGTGTAATGAAGCTTATGTTTGGTGGATCAAACATCATATACATCATCAAATATGTATATTGAGGAACATAGAAGCATACAACCATAACAACTCTCTCCCTTTAACGAAAAAGCATGATATTGAAAAGGAAATATAAAGATGTGCTCAACAAGTTCAGATAATTTCAATAATTTGCTCGAGCAGACTTTTGAGTCTCCACGTGATGATAACTATCATATAATAGTAGAGACAATTAAAATTCATGATAATATGAAAGAGACAAAGGATAAAAGCATTTTATCATGAAATTCTATTGAAACACAAGTATTGAGAAACAACATGTTAACAATTGGTATAAACAATTAATAAAAATAACATTGCTCTCCCTATCTATGTGCTGTTATCTCTTAAGATAATCATTATTAGCATACGATCACCATCAGTATGCAAAATTATCAACATACAAAGAATATTATATTTGTCCGCAACACTAAGATATTATCAATATCAACATAATGACCAAAAGTAAAAGATATAGAAAATGGACTAACATACTATGTATAACTTAGTAGGTGTTATATATGTATTCACCTTTTCTTCCATGCCTAAAATTATAATCAGGATCCGGGCATAAATCAGCTCAAGTATCATCAAGATTCGCCCATTCTTGATTTTTGCTCTTCCTTAATGTGTTGATTCTTTGAAATGCTTATGATTTTCCTTTTATTTTGCATCTTTTCTTGTTGCTTTTCATCATTTTGTTTTCCTCTCCCCTATCATCATGATAGTTCTTGCAAATAACTTTCATCGGGGTTTGGAAGTATTCACCATTCGCAACATCTTTTGGTCAGCTCCTATCTTAATCTCTATTGATGTTGTCATGATTTCAATGTTGATGTCTCCATTTTCAGTACTGATATCATTGCTTTGAATTGTTGAATAGAGGGTTTTGCTTCTATTTTCTTTGTAACAACATCCTCATTGTTATATGCTCCTAAAAATTCAAGAAAAAGATTTGAGTTCCTCACTCAAGCTTGTCTTGATTTCAGCCTGCATAAACTTGACAAATTCTTGCACAAATGATGTTAAATATATAGCATTTCAAACCATATATCATGTGCCTGTACTTTTGAACAAATAAGAGTAGCATCTATAGACATTGCAAACAATTTAACTAGGAAATTACTCAAAGAGCTTTTTAGAGCTAGCTCATGTCACTAAAAATATTTTGATATATCTTCAACAACTTTTAATTTGAATGTATAGAGTAGAAATTTCAAACATTTGAAGAAAGCATTATTTGTAGGTTTGATAGGATAATATGCTACTGTCTGCGAAATTAGCTACTACCAAAGATAGTTGCTTCACAAATAGTTGTTAATATCATAATAATTTGCCGCTATTTGCGAAATATGCTGAATTCAAGAAGATTTTTTGTTGCCAACTGCCACATGGAGGGTAAAACTTCTATTAAATTGGATTAAAATTATAAAATAATACACCTATGACAAACAGAAGGTAAAATGTCAAGTTGGAAAAAGGTAAAATTTCATAGAAATTAATAGAGAGTAAATTTGTCACAAGGGCACCAATTTGAAATTTTTATGATAAGAAAAATTAGTTTTGAAAAAAATTATCTCAGATGTACTAGTTTGGAGTTCTTCATGGTATTAATCCTTGAACGAGCATCCAATTTAGTCCTTTTCTTAGTTCTATTTTATTTTAATTGATAGAAAAATCTACACTACACATTCTTTGATAGAGAGGTGGTGTTGGGCGTCACAATAGAAAGTAGGACAAAATTTTTCAGAAGAAAAATCAGAAAATTGCCGATTATAAAAGAATACAAAAAAAAAAAGTGTAAAAATTTTTAAAAGGAGAAAAATGCAGGTAGTCGCTATTGAGGTGGTGATACCTAGGGGACCCAATGTGCTAAGGGCCTTGCCTAGGCCCGAGCAAGGGTCGAGAGTCTTGACCGAAGTAGGGGAGGCAATGCAAACCCTTAACACCCACTAGATGAAATTCAAACTTGAAGCATGTTTTTTTTTTTAATTGAGTTTTATAAAAAAAAATTATTGTGATTTTTATATTTCTTAGTTTTTTAGGGCTTTTGCTGATGAAGGTGACATGGCGCCAATAACACCACATCACATGTCTTGGAAAAGCATTTTAAAGCGCTTTGATGATAAAAATAATAAAAATAATAAAAAAAGTTGTGTCATCTTTTGTCGTCTTAATTTTGACAATCAACTGCATAAGCATTGAAAATTTTAGGATAGAGACGGAAATTTTTATAACCCAAATAATATTATAACAAATTTGAGGATTTGTACCAAAATTGTCCCAAGGATATAGTCTTGAGCTTCAAATAATATAAATTTTCTCATAATATTCAATTCGGTGCATCAAAGAATTTACATATTTACAAAGTCCCTCATATTAGAATTTTAGATTAAAAGAGGTAAAACCACTAGTATCAATTTCTAGAACAAAAGTTGTTGACAAAATGGAGTCTACCTTATTTCTTCAACTGAATAAACTAATCTATAAATATATAATTATTAACAAATAGATGATCGATAATCTAAATATAGCTTTTTTTGATCAAGTTGAATAAATAGAAAGATTTTAGCAAAAAAAAAAATTAAAACCAAATCTACTAATTCAAGGGACCCACTTGAATGTGCCCTTTTTTTCACCAAACATGGTCCTTCAAAGTTCGGGACGAATTTTCCCATCACCTCCTTTGGTGCCAATAACACTTTTCTTAAAACTAGATCTTCTGGCTTGGCATTTTGATTATATACTCTCGCCATTCGATTTTGAAAGCATTGTCCATAGCATAATATTGTCAGCCTCTTTCTATTGATCAGATCTATCAGAGCACTGCCGTATGCATTCTTTTTTAGCGGCCTTGGTGTTAGTAAGTGTCCTTTAAAGAGGGAATTGGCACCTCAATTAAGAATACAGCTTCTGTTCCGTATACCAATAAGTATGGATCAGCACCGATGGAAGTTCTAGCGGTTGTTCAGTACACGATCAACATGAACAGGAGCATCTCGTGACAATCCTTTTCTTTTCTTTTCTTTGTTTCTCATCTTCTTTTTTCTTGGCTAGTCGATCGTTGCCAGGCAAACCTCAAGCTCTTGCTTTGCACTCTTGCTTATCCTTTTCTTTATTTCCTCTACCCTACAATTGTATATTGCTTAAGTAAATGACTTTACATGCTTTGCTTCTTCTTTTTTATTATTTTTTATTAAAACACAAAAGATATAGGAGGAGAATAAGCCACTAAATTGGAAAATTTTCATTAAGGCTGTACATGTTTTACTTCTTTTTTCTTTTACTTCTTTTTAAAATCCATACGAACATTTTTTTAGAGTAAATAAGCGTTTGGTGATAATGAGAGAATAAAGATATGAAGCAAGTTTACCTGAATTTAAAGGCAAGTTCATATTTGATGAATTTATAAGTCTATAAGTGATACATGCTTAAGTGATGAATTCTTAGAAAATATTTTTCTTATTTTCAGGTTTTAGTTGAATACCAGAAAATATTATTATTTTCTTTTTGAAAAATGACTTCTCGGAAATAGCTTATGGCTTATTTTTCGCGAAACGAACGGACCCGAGAGAAAAGAAGAATGGTTCTAGAGAGAAGTCCGGCGGGGGTGAACAATTGGAACACGCAAGAGGAAGGTTCGTGCACCGTTTTCTTAGATCAAGGCCCACCATCCTCGATCAAGACAGGACACCCTACGAGAAGGACCGGTGACCGAAACCAAACCTCGAAATCGGAAGTAGTTCCCATCGATCGAGAGAGAGAGAGATGGAGACATTGCAGGAGGAGGAGGAGTACAACTGGACGGACGTGAAGCTGCCCAGCCTTGTCCCGGTGGTGGGGGAGGCGGAGCCACCGGAGCTGGAGAGGGAGACGACAGCGAGGAGGAGGGGCAGGGAGGTGCTGATCGCCGTGGACCACGGGCCGAACAGCAAGCACGCCTTCGACTGGGCCCTCATCCACTTCTGCCGCCTCGCCGACACCCTCCACCTCGTCCACGCCGTCTCCAGTGAGTCCCCCTGCCCTCTGCGCCCATAGACAGAAATGCTAGATTACGAAAACGTTGATTTGTATCATTACTGGTTTAAATATAATTCACTTATATATATTTCCATCACAGTAGTAAATCAACTTTTAAACCGGTCTCACCAGTTAAATGGAATCCTTAAACTCGAACCTGTTGTCTACTTTGAGGGTAGCTTCTCTACTCTTTAACGGGGAAAAAGATTTTGGATATGCATGAGATTTGTAAGTTGCCTGCTGCCTTATCTGCTGAATCTCCTCTGATTCTTTAGCAGACTTAAAGGAAGAGGGTGCCCTGCTTTGTCAGTGAAGTTGGTCTTGGGTTGCCTTCATAAATCACCTGTGGATTCTGAGCAGCAGAGAGCTGCTTGATTTAGCTATTTCTCTCAATGTTCATATTGAGATTTGGAAAATAAAAGATGATATGAGGTCGAGACTCATCGCTTGTCAATTTGTTGGGGCTAAATTTCTTGGTTGCCATAGCAAAATCAGTGAGAATTGAGATTCGCATCGGTAGATGTAAATTGTTTTCCCGATTCAGCAGCATAATGATGGGTTTGTATAAAGATTTAGTCTTCTGCTGTATTGGTTTTGTTCAAGAAATTTCTAAATTATCATAAAAAGTATGATGACTAATTCTTAAGATAACTGCCCATCACAAGAACTTCCAGTAGCTGGATCATTTGAAATTTGAAAGAATGCTGTTCAGAAATGTTACATGTTGCACAGTTTGTTATGTATTTGGGGGAGGAAAATATGAAATTGGTAACAACTGCTGATGTTTATTTGGGTTGCTCTGGTTCCTAAGGTTATTCTTGATCCGGATAAGATAAACTCAGGGAGAATGTAATGGCTGACAGAAAAAGTAGAAGTCATTGATCTTCTAGTGGAATTGAACTGAGAAATGGTTGTATTCTTCTTTGTTTTGTCCAATCTCAATGATCGTATTTGGCACCAAGTTAATAGCAGGATTGCAAATCTCTTTTAATTCAAGTAACTTTAAAAAAAAAAAAAAAAAAAAAGCAAGGCAAGTAACAGCCTAACTGTTCAGTAGGTGGTTGTAATTCATATCAATTCGTGTAAGGGCTATAATACTTGAAACTTTATTAAACATGTCAGATTATTAGAAACCACATGTAAGTTCATGTCAATATGTGGACTTGAGGGTACTGTATAGTGTTATATCTTGTCTCTGAATTTCAAGGCTCTTGTCCTGCAGTGTGACCTCCTGCATCCAATTATGCAAAACCTGAATGTAGATATTTGTTGTAGGTGCAAACAATGAGGTTATTCATGAACAGAGCCAGGTGCTGATGGAGAAGCTAGCCATTGAGGCTTTTCAGGTTGCCATGGTCAGTGACTTGTCATTCTATGGTCCTAACTTTTTCTTACTCCAAAATAAATTCTGTTCACATGGATCATATTTCAACATCATGAGATCATTCAAGGATTGTTGATTTTGTTAAATTTAAGTTTAGCTTTAACTATAGTTTTAAGGTTTCATGATGGAATGTTGGAAATTAAACCACCCTCATTGTTTTACCTACCACCTTCCCTAGTTTGATTTATCTCCCAAAATGTGTAAAATTCACAAAAAGTTCTTGCATAGCATTGGTCCATGCAGGACTGATGAATCTGCATGTTTTTTGTTGATCTTGCCTATCTTTATGGGGAAAATGATTGCATAGACTCATTCTTTTGGCTCTGTGGTTGAAAAACTAATCACAATCTAGTAATTGTGTTGAACCATGTGTGGTCCACTCGGGTTCCACGTTTTCTGGACATATGACTGCTGACAATGCGCTTTAGGCGAAAATTTCCTGTGGTCCTGGTAAGCTAAGGATTATACAGACTTGATCGATTTAGGCTTTTTGGGTTTGGACTGCTATTTATTGAATTGTTCTACACAAAAAATCACTCGAGAAAGGAGGTGCAGGGTTTTGGTAAAGGGTAAGAGAGGAAGTGCAAGGTTTTGATCTTTAAGAAACAGCAAGTTTCTCCTGTTCAATTCAGCATAGGTATTCTCTTCACATTCACCTAATTCTTAACCGGGAGACAAGAAAATATTAAAAATATGAATGTGCTGGTCTCCATAAAGATAAAGAAAAGACCACTGCAGTGATCTTCTAACTATTGGTTTCACTTATGAGCTAACATAGACTCTTCTGTGTTATTATCGCATAAATTATCGGTTCTTAGCTTTTCTAATGCAGTCAGTACACTAATAATATGTCCTAGGACCATGCCACATTTAGAGCCTAAACTATGATACTTTGTCCTGCCATTGCATTTTGATGTTTGACTAAAATCATCTCGGTGAAGCAATCGCTTCTTTCTTGTTTAGAACTTCAATGATCACAATCATTCTACCACGCCGTTGAGTTTTGTCAGTCAAAAAGAAAATCGTCTTGGTGATAAGTTGCTTCTTTCTAATTTTTGGGCGTGGGGGACTTGGATGTCAGTCTATGCTTGAAAGGCGACTGCTAATGAGTTATGTTCTATCCGGTGTCAAATTTTGTGCCAGAAGGTGAATTTGAAGTTGTGACAGGCCATATACGATTGTCTTGATCAAGTGGTAAATGTAATCTGTGCAAAAGTGTCCTAAATTTTGCTTTGTTCAGGTGAGGACTGTCGCTAGGATTGTGGAAGGCGATCCAGGAAAGGTCATTTGCAGAGAGGCAAAAAGATTGAAACCTGCGGCTGTTGTAATGGGGACAAGAGGAAGAAGCCTCATTCAAAGGTCCATCTTTGTACTCAGAGTTCAATCCCACTTTCTCTTGCTATATCCTAAATTTACCTATTTTGCAGTGTACTTCAAGGAAGTGTCAGTGAGTATTGCTTCCATAACTGCAAATGGGCACCTGTTATCATAGTTCCAGGCAAAGGTACTACTTCTTTCTTTTTAGCTAATATGAGCGGATATTTCTGAGACTAATATTATTTTAGTGAGAAGTTCTTATGGATGCATGAAGTTGAACTGACAAGTTATTATCAACTCTTTGCAGAAGCTGGGGATGAGTCGTTGGTGTAGTCGAACTCAAAAAGCTGTTGGCATGTAGATGATGTCGATCCAGGACCAGTAGTGGATATCTTGTCTTAGAAAAGAGTATTTCAGTGATGTAGATTAGGTCTTTATCATTAGTGGTCATGTGAATTGTACAAGATACGGAAATCCAGGGCCCCTTTGTTCGTTTGTACTCGCTTTGTCGTGATTGAAAAGGCTGTTGTTTGAGAGCAGTAGATATGATGCTTTCATAAAAATTTTGTCTCTGAAACGAGGCTGATTCAGAGATTTCTGATAACCCCAAGACAACAGAGATATTAATGCAATAGAAACTCGATGCTTTTGTTAGTAAGTTCAAATCATTTTAGCGTTGGTTTTGAAGATCCTGTGAGCTCTTTTCCTTGAATGTGGTCCTTCAAAAGAAACAAACAACTCTCAAATGGGCTTGACATGTTTGTTCCAAAATTCTTGTCTGTGTCTGGGTTGAAAAAGAATGTTTGTTCTCCTAGTTACTTTCTAGGATTCCCCAGGACAGAAGAAAAGACAGACAAAACCTGAGAGGCCCAAAAGAGAAAAAGGAAAATTGCTCCCAAAATAATCTTGGATGGGTGCTCTAAATCTAGGCATATCTTCTTGGAGAATCTGATTTTCTTGGATTTTGCTTTTATTCCTTGGACGTGCACTATGTGAACTTGGAGAGAGAGAGAGAGAGAGAATTTGAGAATGCTGCAAGAATGGGATTATTCAGAGCTGAATTGGTTCGTTCAAAGAGGGGAGGCAAAGCTAAATCTCTCGCCATTATTCGAAAGAAAACAGTATCAAAGATGTCTTTCCCAGTGGATAAAAATGGAGTAAAAAATAAGGCGCTTCTTATCTCAAAGAATAGGAAAGTGCACTAATGGAGGCAATCTAACTGGTCCCAAAATTTCTGTTTTTTCTAGATATGTGCAAGGTAAGAACTCATCATCGTGCCCACAAATCGCTTTGATGTTTAAAGATATGAACTGGAAGGTCGTAGAACCGATTATTCATTGGTTTAGGGCATACTTAGGGCGTGCATGGTTGTGTTCTTTTGTTCTGTTTATGAACAAAAATTTTCCTTTTTTGTTCCTAGAAACAAAAAAGGAACAGAAACGCGTTTGTTTGCGTTTTTGTTCAAAATCGTTTTTTTGTTAGAACAAAATTGGAACAGAAATATGTTAAAACAAAAAAAGTTATTTTTTGTTCGAAAAACACTTTTGAAGAACAAATTTTCTGTTTCTCTCTCCTTTCTTTTATTATCTTTTTCTTCTTCTTCTTTTCGTCTTCTTTTTCTATGGCGGGCCGCCGACCGGCATCGGCCATGGCCGTCGACCGGCCGTCGAGGGCCGGCGACGCTCGACCTCGCCGGATCTGGGTGAGGCCGAGCTCGCCCGGCCACCAATGACACTAGGCCTCGCCGGGGGCTAGCGAGCCTCGCCGTGGCCGGGCGAGGCTACCGGCCCCCGTCGGCCGATGGCCGGCCTCACCATGGTCGGGCGGCCTCGACCAAAAGAAAGAAAAAAAAAATAAAAATAAAAAAAGAATATAAATTTCCAAACGTGTTTTATTTATTTTTTATTTCCGAACAAGTTTACCAAACGTGTCTTTTTGGTCAAAAATTGTTCTACGGAATAGAAATAGTTTTTATTTATGTTTAACAATTTTTTGAAACACAAACAAACGCACATTTATTATCTATCAATCTATTTGATTACTACTTTCATTTTGACATACCAGAATTTTCAATAATGTATGAGCAACCCGATACCTTCTCCCCCTGGTGGAATCGGCACAACCTAATATCACTAAGCTTGTTTATGCATAATATGTCACTATATTCTGTCCTGAAATAGGCTTAAGTGATTTCTGGGTCAATGATTGGATTATTGACCTTTGAGAGTCGGATCGGTAGTTGGTTTTCTAAAACATCAAGTGGTCGGTATAATTTCTCAAGCTGGAATTTGATTAGAGGATGGATTCAACTTTTCATTTTATCTGGATACCGATTTTGGCTATCTCAAATATCAGATGAGAATTCCCTATGTATTGTAGTTTAATGGTATGTTAGGTGAGGACATACATAAATGACTATTAGGTTTATGTCCTATGATGTGATTTTAAGTAGACAGCTGAGAATCAAGGACATTCAACGCATCAGTAATGTGATATGTTTCTCCTGACAAGTTAGTGGCATTCTTTCTTTTATTTTGCTTCCACTTTGTTGTGTAACCATCAGAGTCCCCATCAGTCAGCTCCATTTGTTCCATGCGGGGAAAGCAGAGAAGGTCCACCAGCTTAACTCATGTCCTCTTCCCTTACACTAGAATGCTTGCAATTGCCTGTCAATTTTGTCCCAGCAACTGAGCAAAACTTGCTTCCCTTAGGCATCCTATTGCCCCCTGAACAATCCCATAGGTTCGTGCACAAATTATTGAAATGGTGTTGGTCAAGTCAAAATTCTAGATCTTTTCATATACTATTTATATTCTTTGCAACACTTCTTTTTTCCCATAGCTCTGGATATCTGAATTTTTTTGGTTCGACCACTCCCTCAAATGCACCCACCGTTGCTTTGTCCATATGCATCGGATAAGCCTTAATAAAAAATGTGGAACATGAAATTGGACGTATTCAAATCAACGGCTTACTCGCACACTTCGTTTTGGCTGTGGTACTTTTTCCCCTCATTATTATTATTATTATTATTTTCCAGTTTCTTCATTTTGGCTGTGGTACTTGTCTCAATAATGCTAGGCCTCACTGTTGTTGACACTGTATAATGGCCCCGGGGCTTATATGATAAACTCATAAAAGAGACATCTAGCCATTGCGGGATTCAGAAAAAGCTGTAACATGCATAGGATTGGGACAAGACACGGCAATCCCTCATTTCCTTTTCCAATTTCATCCAAATCGGAGGCCCCCACCAGCCTTTTTCCCCTTTTTTTTTTTAATTTTCATGATTTTCTTTTCTCTTTGAGCTTTTGCCTCCAAAAAGCACCAGTTCCTTTCTTGGTCCCCTCTGTTCCATCACCATCCAACTTTTTCAAGAATCTTTAATGAAAGTTACTCTCTTTTAATGTGCCTTACAGAGAGCAAAGAGCATATGTCAAGGTCACAGCAAAAACAGCAAAGAGATGGGGGCTTTAATGGGTATTCATGATTCTTGTTCATACTTTGAGCAATATAGTATGATTACAAATAAGATATACATGCTATAAAACTGAGGAATAGAGAAAAGAATTTTGGGTCAGGGCATCTTTGGAATGAATTTCTTTTTTGTTTTGGGAATGTTGTCATCAGGCTCACCATATCCTCCATCTTTCAGATCACTGGGCTCAAGTGAACCTGCAAAAGTTTGACATTTGCCATTAGATACCACCAACTCATTAAGTAGCTTGATAATGGCACACGACTTCATGATAGATCTATAGAGAGAGGATCTGCAAATACACATTCTCTTCTTTTCAAATCAAGAATCATCCAAATCCAACCAAAGCAGCATAATTAAGATATGTGGGTCTCGCTGTCATCCTTATCATTGGTAGTTAGACTTGCTTTTCTTTCACTGTCTAAATGCACCGATAAAGCCCTCAATCAGACAAAGGTCAGGTCAGATTAGGACAGTTCACCACTAATTACCTGTAAATTGCTCAGGGGCAAAATTAGTAGTTCTTCCTTGCTGTGATTCCATACTAAATGTTTTGTACGTCAAAGTTCCAAGCAGAGGAGGGCTGAAGTGGCTGCACAAAAATAAATAAGAAACTAAAATTAAGAAGGCTTGAACGGAAATTTCACAACGGAGGAGCAACTGGGAAAAAGGGTTAGCTGGAATTACAGCGAAGGAAGATGGGTCGAAAAATTCCTCGGCCATCAGCGCGGGAGCGCTAATCGTTCTTTGAACATTGGCATTGGGAATAACCTCGGACTCCTGACATGAAACCACTTGATGTGCTGGATTATACTGAAGATAGGCAGCATTAATCATCTCTGTTGGTATATCAATTGCGGGGAAGCTGGCTGTGCAGTTGGGAAGCATCTGTTGCCATCAAAGTTAAAGGACAGCAAAGTATCAGAAAATCGGCAATTTTGACATTTCTAGATCTGTCGGTGTTAGCATTAACACAATGCTCTCTTTTTTTTCCAGTGACCAAACTTGCAAGTATGTATCTGATTAAATGTTCTTTCATTGACTGAAAGAATTACCTCTTTTGCCAATAAGGGGTCCATGTTGAAGTCAACTCTTGAAGTCACAGCAGCTAGTTTCATGGACAAGAACTGCGAAATGTGACAGCAAAAACAAACCCAGTTGAGCACACTCTCGAGAGATCAAAGCTTTGTGAAGGTACCAAACAGAGAACAATCTCAGGTCCATAAACGATAAACGCAAGTTTTTATCTTTTACCTCGACTTGTCCTTGAAGAGATTGAACATAGTTGATGATTTCATCGAGCATTCCTGCCTTCCCAGCTATCTTATTGCACCCTGGTACTAAATCCTGAAGGTACTTCGTCCTCTGACTGATCTTTTCCCTCCTTGCCTAATTTGAACAGACAGGACAGAACAAGTAGTGAATAACACGTAATTGCACAAGAACTAAATTAACCAAAAACCTTCCATGCTCACACCGTTCTACAGATCATCTGAACACAAGAACGGAATTAAATCGAGGCTATCACGACTCACTCTCTCAGCTAAGCTGTGGCTATCCGTGGCTTGACCTCGGCGAGCTCGGACATGGATATAATCGGGCTTTTCGACCTCCGAAACTCTTGAATTTTCCTTTGAAGTGCTAGCAGAAGTTTCTCTGTTGTTGTTGTTACTGTCCTTGTCGTTAGTTTGTTCTGTTGTCTTTGACTCCCCCTCTTCTGCTGATCCTTTGAATTTCTTGTCTTTGAGATCATCCTCGACCTACACCCAACCAAGACAAGACTTTTTCGATTCTTAAAAGAGTCAACAAGCAAGTAAGAGGAATAAATTTTCTAGGCTGCATCTGAAATTTCAAGCACCTATAGTCTAAGAGAAATGATTAATCAAGAAAAAAATGAAAAATTGCAGATAGTCTTTCAGAAGGAATTATTAGGAAATAAGATTAGTCAGGCAGGCGATATAATTATATTCCTCTGAATTAATTGACCAAGAAGTACCTACATCATTAAACTTTAAAATAAAATAATAATTGCATTGAAAATGCAAAAAAATTCTTCAGCCGAAGGAGACCAACCTTCGTGTCCTTTGCTTTGTCATATTTCCTCTTCTTGCAGCTATCCTTCCTAACTCGGGAGCCAGCCTTCTCCGACGAGGCCATCTCTCCACAGCCGGTATCCACCGACGCCGCAGGCGGCGGAGGGCAGCTGGAGGTCCGAGAAATAGGGCTGGTTATCTCCGGACCGGTTCCAACCTCGATCTCGCAAGCCACGAAACCCTGGCCCGGAATTTCGTACCCGCCGACCTCGGAGGTATATTTTAGAAAACCCGGGTCGACCTTCAGATGGCGGTTCAGGTTCGCTACTCCGCCGCCGCTCATCATCATGAACCCATCGCCGTACCCGGCGGCAAACTGGCCCGCGCCGAAATGACCCTTCTGCAGGAGCTGCTGCTGCTCGTGGAGCCACAGGAAGCGAGTGCGCTGCCTCTCCAGCACCGTCATGTCCGAGCACTCGCCGGCGACGGCCAGGTTCACCTGCGGCGCGTTCAGGTGAAAGAACATCTCCGGCTGAAGGCCTAGATTCATCATCTGATATACCCAACAAAGAAACTCTCTCTCTCCCTCCTCCGGAAACAGAGTAAAGTTGAGGACAGTACGGTGGAGAGAGGTGGTTGTTTCTTTGGAGGAGAGCACTCGCTGTCCACTTTTTCGCGCAACCCACCTAGCAACTAGCTAGCAGTTGACGCTAGAGAGAGACAAGAGAGAGAAAGACAGAGCTGTGTAGGAATGGGGGGGGAGCTTGGTCGCTTGGTGGTGAATATAAAGGCTAAAGAGTGGATGACCATGAAGAGGAGGGTCGAACGGGGGAAGATGATGACAGCTTAACGCCGGAATCTCAGAACAGTAACGCAGTAAGAGAGAGAAAGAGAGAGGAGCAGGATTGGGCAATGGCATGACCATGGATCGTATTCGAGGTTATATATATACACTCTGTATACGTATGGATGTGGATTTTGCATTGATGGATGATGATGAATGTAGGGGGTGCATTCTGGTGGTGGTGGAGTAGATGATTATCCAAATCAGCAGGTGGGGAGGCGTGGGCGGGGGAGGGGTGGTGGGCCTCCCGCCCGCCTGACATGACTGCCCATGTGGTCGTGTCCGGGTCGCGACAGAACGGGGGCAGTTGCGGTTGAGCGTCCAGACGGACGGCGTTTTCCCTCCTTCCCCGAGGAAGAACAGCGACGTCCAGAAGCGGTGTTGACTGACTGGTTTCCTTCGCGTCAACCGTGGGGGACGACGCGAGGAGGAGAACGCCGTTTTTTTCAGGATGTTTCGGGTTTCCCCGTATCAACTCAACCGAAACAACGTCTTTCTCTTTCATTTCTGGGGTAAAATCGCGCAAAGGAGACACGAGGTTTCGAACCCCTCTCTCCCGGACGGAGGAGTAAAGTTCTAGCCATCGCGGCCACCGCAGGCAGAGTTGATCTTAATATATGTTTATCGTATTTATCTCGAACTTTTTTTTTTCTTTTTTGGTGATCCAGAGAACCCGTACACTGTATCAACACGAGACAACTCGAAAGGCTCGGGGTAATAGGGGGTAAACCCTGAGAGCAACACGTGCTAGCCACCACACACATGCCACCGGGTAAGTCACCCTACGACGCCCGGGATCAAACTCCTCTCTTGCGTTAGAGGGAAAAGCTCGCTGCTATTAGTAGCGCCACCCAAGTAGGTGATTATCTCGAACTTTTTTGTAACATTAAAAATTCCAAATTTTTTTTACCATAGATTTGTGCAGTGCGACGCGTATAGCATATTTACTCTGAAAATTAAGCTGAATTTTTTTTTTGGATTTTTTTATCATAAAAATGTTTTGAGTAAATGTGTTATATATATAAGTTTGGAATTTTTTATGTCACCAAAAAAAAAGTTGAGGGTAAATTTCTCGTACGAGTACAAGTCTTAGGTGTGTTTAGTGTCACAAGATACAGTTTATGTTAAATATGACATGGTGAGCAAAGTTTAGAATTTTTTCTAAACTTTTTCCTTTTCTTTTCAGCAAAATGCTCCCGCAAAGTTGACAGAGTTGGTTGGAGTGTTATTTTCTAGCTTGGCAAGAGACTTTGTCCAATGTTTCATCTTTCAAATAATTAGGTTTCCCCTTTCGCACCTCTTGATTATGAAATAAATTGGATGATAATGACATAACCTAAACTTACGCTGGTTCAGCCTTTTAGACCTAGAAATTCTTTTTTTTTTCTGCTGACGATTCTGTTCCAAAATTTGTTTCGGTTTGGAACTTTAGCGTTTCCATTACTCCCATTAGTTTCAAATTTTGGGACTAAAGTGCATGATGGAAACAAATTTTAGGACCATCATAGTCATCATCCCTTAAAAGTAATGAGATGCCATCACAACTATCAATTATGTAGAATCTCACTTGCTTAAGCTGAGGTGAATCAAATTCAGTAAACTCGAGTCCAAATAAATAGTTCCCTTCAAAGAAACTTTCATTCTGACAATAGTACATGGGCGAAGAATTGAGACCAAGTGGATCTAGAGTCAACTTGAAATAGAACTCTAGAGAAGTCTATTTGATGGTCATTTAGTCTAGTGCTGCAGCCGAAAAGCCATAGGGAGTTAGGATCGGAGTTCAAACCCCGGCCCAGGCATTGGATCTCTCTCGCTCCAATAGTTACCGATTTGAAAAAAATTGAAAGTGTCAATCCTAGCTCAAAAGGTGAAGATTTCGTCTGCGTAACAATCTTCCGACCACCGGCGATCTTCCTCAGGACTCGCGAACGAGAGGATGGCCGGACATGCCTGTGGGCAAGGAAGAGTATAATTCGGTCGCATATTAAAAATAATAATAATAATAATAATTAATTAATTAATTAATTAAAAAAAGAAAAGCAGCTTCGGAATGGGCTGATTGGGCCCGGGAATGATGGCGGGAGGGGTCGGGTCCCTGCTCCGTCAAAAAGGCCTCGGACCGCACATGGGATCTTCACACGTGGCAGCTCTCGCGGCTGCCATGTCAGATGGTGGGGGTGCGAATCGTGCGATAACGTGTGCAAGCGGCTTCTGGTCTCGGATTATTATTGGGGAACCCTTACGGGAGTGTCTCGGAAGGTGGTGCAAGGGAAAAGCTTGGGCACAGGGAGGGAGAGATTTAAGGCCACGGAAAAAACATACCTTGGGAAATATATATATAACTATCAAAGTCTTAACAAAAATTTCAAATAAGAGCATGAAATACTCTTATTTAATCAAATAAATATTTGAAGTGGACTTTATTTCAAATAAAATCGTAAAATGACAAAATCATCTCAAATAATGACCTAAAGTAGAATTTATTTCAAATAAGAATTTAAAGTGGTTATATTAATTTTAAAAGGGACCTAACCTCTCGGACCAAAAGGCATTTTCGTCTTTTTTCTGTTTATTTCTTTTTCTTTTCTTTTTCTCCCCCTTCCTCCCATTAGCCACGGTAGAGGTTGCCGAACTCAAGCGAGGGTCACCCTCACTTGGGCTGGCGAGGGCAGCTCCTGCTAGTGTTGGGCGAGGGCAAGTTCTTTGAGGGCCAAAATAGTCACTAGTTGACCAAAGGCCCTTATTTGAAACGATTTGACTATTTTAGGCTCTTGTTTGAGACAATTTGATCACTTCAAGTCTTTTTTTGGACAAAGTATACTTACGACCCTTATTTGAGAAAATGAGGATATTTAGAGCACTTATTTAGAATTTTCCTTGAGTCCTAGAGATCACCATTCCCTATGAATTTGTCATAAAAGTGCAATAATGTCTTCCAACTTTCGAAAATTGCAATCAAATCCTAAAATTTTATTGTGTTTATGCAATTAAAATCTTCTCATTAATTCTATTCAACTTGATAACGCGAAAATACTAATAAGTTTTATAACTTGATTGTATCACTTTGACATGTTTTATGACTTCATAGTATTTTTTTTAAAATATTCATGACTCATTTATATTTTGTGATAAATTTTATAACTTAATGATCTTTTATAAAAAAAATTTAAGATTTAATTATACTGTGTTGATATATTTTAACTTTTAAGATTTTCAATATACCTATTTCAATTAATTATTCCCATCGTTTTAAAGAGAAGGAGCGGGCCACTCGTTTTAATTAAAAAAAATTATTTGGAAAAGTGAAACTTTCGCGAGTATTTGTGTTTGGAAAACGTGATTAATGATGTTGAAATATGGCTGTGTTCTAACTTCTGCGAGTACGTACTTTTGCAGTTGGCTAGGTGTTGTCCTATTTAATGATCATGTTTCGTTTCGATGTGGACCGGAGGTCCGGAGCTATACTATTAGTTGGCCTACTTAAATAGGGGTATTGTCGTCATTTCGTCCGTACAGTAAAGGTTTCAAAGTGGAATGTAGTCATACTAGAAAATAGCTATAAATATTGACGATATTTCGAAAAATCACGACATGCAGATAATTATAGCCTAGAGAAAATTATGTAAATATTCAGATTTATTTTAGCATAGTAACAACTACAAAAGCATATTTTAGTAAATTTTTAAGTTTTGATTCCGGCATTATGATATCTTATTTAATCATAAGTGGTTTGACTTAAAGTCAATAAAGTAACAACATGTGTACTTAATTTCACTACATGGGGTTTAGAACCATCCCTTGATGGCCCACCAATTCTCTTCAATCCCTAGACGCTTGAGATCGTTGGAATTTTCGCACTTCAATTTCTATGGAATCTCCTCACAAAATAAGGAAGATCATGTTAGTCACTTGATTTTGAGAGCTTTATATAGAAAAGAGAGATTTAGAGTTGATTACCTTGTGAAAAATGAGCAAATGAAACCCTCAATTATAGAGAAATTTTAATGGTGAAGAGGAATCTTGAGCTACGTTATCATTACAAAAAAAGGAAATTAAAGTACAAGATTTATCCTAATTTATCATTAAAAAGGCTACTACATTTGCAAGATGATTCTACTATAATTAGCATCTCCCATCTTTCTGTATAACTATTAATTTACAAGAGAAAATGATTATATATAAGCGACAAGAAGATCCTAGGGGCTAAAAAGCGTTATGCTATTCAATAACTATTCATAAGCTTAAAACTACTAATAAAGTACGGATCCAAACTACAAAAACCCTTTGGCAGCCTGAGGGCGGGTCACTCCCATGCCTTGTTCATACTTATAAATTGATCACAGACTCTTCCACAATTGATATGAGATAAGCCTAATAACCATGGCCTTGCAAAAGGCTTAAGCCTACATAGCACCGACAATTGTAGGTTGGCCGGCACCAAAAATGGTGGCGTTCGACTTCTTTCTTCTTTGCAAAATTTTGAAAAATAATATGTATATATATATATATTTTTTTTTACCCAAGTTTTGACTCTACATAACTTTTCCATTTGATATTCCATTAACCGGACTTTTGTGCCCACTGTAAGCTAGTGACCCTAATTTTCCTAACAAGTAGTTTAATTTTTGACAAAAAGTGTCAGAATGGTGGATTTGTGGGATTGGGTTGTGTTGCGATCTAAATTTCGGGTATGAACCACTTAAGATTTAGCTAATGGATTGTTAAGCCTAAACTTAATTCGCGAGTTAGATTTAAGTTCTTAAAATGCAATTAATTTTTAATTAGGAGTAGCCATTAATCTATACGGGATTTACTTTACTCTTATGAATCAGAGATTTGGGTACAGGACTTGGTTACGCTAGATTTCTCTAACGCTTTTTCGGTACCATTTCTTTTATTTAAAAAAAATGTTTTTGCAAGTAGCTTGGATTAATTTTAAATTTATTTCCCTGACATGTGAGACAGTCATGTGGATGTGCAATCTACAAATTTAACACCCAAGAAAACAAATAAAAAAAATGCAGGGACTTACTCGTAGCAACAATATCTGCATTGTTAGATCAGAATTTACATCAACAGCCATAGATATGATTTTTAATTAACATGCAATTTCTTTTCTTTTTGTTTTCACTTATTTAATGAAGATCATGTAATATGCAATGCAATATAAACTAAATGACCTAATTTTAATGACATGTAATTTCTAATTAAATAGACCTAATAACAATCTTTAAATGATGTGCATTTCATGAATCTAATTTTATATGACATTTACATGACATTTTTTATTTTTCCTAAAAATGCAATCTATCCTAGAGAATGGAACTAATTTATTCTAAGATGTTTTTGTATTTTTTTTCATGTAATTCGGAATTAGATAAAATGTGAAAATTATCTAATTAAATTAAGATTATATTCAATTTGTATTAGGAATTAGGTTGAATCAAATCCTAATTTAAACTAAAATATTATCTTAACACAAATAATCCTAAAATGCAATCTATCTAATATTTAAATTTATAATAATTTAAGAAAAATATTATCTAGAATTAAACTAAGTGCAATTTTACCATAATATGCAATTATGTACAAAAGATGCTCTAATTTTACATGACATATGCATGATGATTTTTTTTTGTGATTTTGTTTTATTAATTTCGAAATTAATAATTGCCAAATAATTAAACATGCAATCCAAATTAAAAAAGGCTAGCAACCTAAATTAAACATGCAAACCCTAAAACTATATATATATTTTTAAAGAAAACTAATTTAAATAATACCACAGCAAATCAAACAATATTAATACCTAAATTGGCGAACCATCGCATGAGATCGAGTTTGCCAATTTTACATAAATCACAAATTGAATCTTGGGCGGGATATCGGATTAGCGATTTTTTAAATAATTACGAGTCGGATTTCGGGTGCGAAAATCGATCGACAATCACTAATTTCAAGACAATTTCATATCATGCAATTTCAATTTCACATAAAGGGATAATTATACTAAAAAGAACAAATAAAGTAAAACAACGAAAATAATAAAAACGAAATAAGATAAATAAAATAAAAAACTACCTAATTTTTCTTTTCGTTTGTTTTTTTTTTTTTTTTTTTTTTAAACAAAGCAGGTGGCCGGTCCGGTGAGGGGTCGATGTCGGATCTGGGAGAGGGCATCGCGGATCGGCGGCGTCGGATCTGGGAGCGTCGAGGGTCTAGGTGCGGACGTCGCGGGCGAGGAACTCCGAGCGTAGGCAGAAGCAAGGCGGAGGCGGCGTCGGGGCGGCACAGCGAGACCGGCGGGCGGCGTCGTGGGTGGAGCAGCGAGACCGGCGGGCGGCGTTTGCTTCTGGATCTGGTGGCGTCGAACGCGCAGTGGGCTCAGGGCAAATCTGGGCGGGGAAGGACGTCGGGGTTGCTGCAGCGTCGGATCGTGGCGCGGGCTCCGACGCGGGGGTTCGGCAAGCGAAGCGGCGAGGGTGGTGGCAGCGCGATGAGGGGCTGCAGGCGGCGCGGCGGTGTAGGCCGGCGGAGGCGATGGCCGGCGGAGACGACTCCGGTGTCGGCTGGTGCGGACGCGGGGCCGGCCGGTCGAAGCTCTCCCCCTGCGAAGAAGACGATTCGACTTCCCCCCCTTTTTTTTTCTCTCTCTCTCACCTGTCACTCACGTCACTCTTTCCTTTATCTCCCTTTTCTTTTGACTTTTTCCTTTTTCTTCGAATAACCGAGCCCCAGAGCCACCCCCACCGTACGCGACTCTTTTTATACACCAAAAAAATTCTATCACCGTGGTATATTTCATTGCCAATTTTTCTCGTGCAAAATACTATTGAATATATCATTCCACCAGCGCAATATTCTTTTTGTGTTTTTTCAAATATTTCATTCAAGAATTTCCTTTCCGTAAAAAAAAATATATCCCTCGTTTATATTGCTTAAATATATGAAAATCCCAACAGAATATGTGAAAAATTTTGCACTCACCGTCGGTCCAATAAAAAAAATGTTTCTAAATTATATGCCATGTGATTTTTATTTTGGTAAAAATTAATCTTAAAAATTATGAAAAAATTTAGGTGTTAACAGGTTGAATGAATAGGGAGGAAAATATTTCATGATACTGTCTTTGTAAAAAATTCGATCTTCGTGATTCTTTCAACGTTAAAAAGCTTATGACTTGATCTTTTAAGGTGTATTATATTAGTGTGACAAATATAAAATTCCCAACACCTTCGGGTGGGCTGGTTATGGTTAAAAAATGTAATAACTTAACATATAAGCATTAGATTTAAGCAAACTAGTTATCCTTAAAAAGCTCTTGATGAGAACGATTTAGTTGTACCCTTCAATCAAATTTTTTACAAAGCAATATTCTGAATCTAACTTTGGTTAAAACTTAGGAAAAAAATTAGGTGTCTACATATGGTCTGACTCTTGGAAGGGATAATGAGTGATGTTAGGGATGGTAAGCATTGTGGAGTAAATTGTTGGAATGCCTCTCTTAGAGATATACCTAATATGCTCAAGAAGGTGATATGGCATTGAGCATTGTGATAATTGATGTTCAAACTCCTTCAAGAAGTCATTGATAAGGTTTGTATAATTCTATGCTATTTTTGATGGTTCCAGTGTTACATGTAAAAAAGGTGATTGGGAGTCCTTAGTCTAACACACAAGTATGCCTATCATCGATTTAAAACCTTTTTGAAGTTTCTAAAGTATAGATTATAAAACACTAAACACTATTTGAACTATATCAACTTGAGTGAAGTGTGTTTGTTTGCATATGTTTAGATCAAACGCATCTTCTACCTAAGGTTATTCATAGGTGCATAACCTAAGTGGTCAAAATCCATTAGGAATCACCTAATCAGTTTAAAACATGTTGTGATGATACCACTTCGGTTGAACATTTCAATTTTGCCAATTTTTAGTCTTGAACCTATGCGTAATGTAGTCATTTTAATCAAATTTCATTGGAACTCTTTAATGTAGTGTTCCATCTATTGATAGCCATCCTATACAGTACACTGCTTATGTTGGCAATTTCCAATAAACTAGCTGAAATAACTTAATTGGAATTTCTTGCAAAGATTTAGGAATAAATTGGCAAAACTGAAAAATTTATGACTAAATTGATATTCATATAATAGGTTCAAGATTAAGGGTAATTTCTGCGTATTGATTTCGTTGCTTATCTATAATATGATTTTGTTTTACCTACGTAGATATATGGCTTCCTAAATATTTCCGTGGATAGCTTAAAGAAACGGAGTTTTCGGTCTTTAACACCTTCCGGTGATTCTTTCTATTATTGAGGGAATAATTGAAGCTTAGAGATGAAGCCAAACCTATAATGTGATAGAAGTTGGGGGATGGGATGCTCGTGTTCCAATCGTTTTGATTGGTGGAATTCTTTGGGGCCCCTCATTGGATGAATATTCCTGAGGAAATTGTGCGTAATGATGCTTCCTTGCCTTTTTGACTGCAATGTTTCTTGCTATATAAGGATGATGCATGTTTTAGATTTCACTGATTGTAAATCTGCCATAGCTAAAGCACTTGATTGCCATGGTAATGTCTGAGAGAATTCAGAACTTTTTTAAATGTGTTTTTATTTAATGAATTAAATGATTAACAAGTGTTTGTCATAATATTAATCTTTAGTCAACGTCCGTATCGATCGATAAACTCTGCATTATTGGGAAAAAAGAAATCACAAATTAATGTTCAAAGTGCTCAACCTAAAGTCAGTGGTTCAATTATTGCATTTGAATTTGGTTTTCACCTAAAATCATAGTACTAAATCAACATGCAAAAACTTAGATCACCAAATTCCTAGACCATGAATAAACCCGATTAAATATTCAAATATTTAAATTACTCTTTTTATCTAACATTTAAAATAGTTGACAATATTTCTATAAAATTTCACATAATATCATAATAGAAGACTAGGCCCATATTTTCCTCCTCAATGTAATATTTCCACATTTTGATAAAAAAAAAAGTATACTAAGTGTGAGGAGGAATAATATAATATTTAGATATTAAATCATGTTTTCATTTAATAGTAAAGTTTGTAGAATGGTCGTCACTGATCTCATAAAATTTTATAAAAGCGACAGCCAAAGTCACAGCTCGAATCAAAAGATTGAATTTGGTGAGCAAAATTCGCATCTTTTAGAAAATGAATGATGGGTATGTGCTCAAAAAAGATAAAGTTCATGCCAACAGAGTGACTGAAGATACGTCAAATCGTGATGTCAGAGTCATTAACCAGCCAAAGCGACCGCTTTATTGCGTTTTAGGAGATATTATTTGCAAGAGCCTCTCACCGCCACGAAAATTGAACAGAAAAACCATCGATCCTTTTTCTTATTTTTGCGCACGAAACCTGTAGAAACAAGAGAGAAGAAAATCATTATCCCAAGATTTTCCCAGCATCATGGCCCGACAAATAAACAGGAAATCTTTGCATGAATGGACACATGGTCTTGTTTGCGCACTGGATGTCGTAATGGAATAGCTTTCTTGGGCCTCCCCGCCTTTTTTAAAGATGGCATTTTCAAGCGGGCCAGTCAACAAATGCACTTTCCCTTGGTGATAGAATTTTGCTTCGAGGGACTTATATAGAATAGGTATATATTGCATATTCAGATACATACGTATAGGTAATATGAGAGATTTTGTGTATTATTTCCACGCGCCGGAATGATATAAAAAGATGTAGATATATATGTGTGTGTGTGTGAAATTCCATAAGCAAGTGATAATACGTAGAGCATAGAGCACGTGGGATAATGTCCCCAACATGTCTCATGATATCTCTAACATAATCAATCCATTTAATTTAATAGGTGGAAAGAAATTATATAAAAATGTGGAAAATTTATAACTTCTTTGTGAAATTAATTTGGGACAGAATATCGCTCCGATACTATGTTAAATTATTTAAGGGAAAGACAATGACCGGAGTAGATAAAGACTGATCAAAATGGTGACTAGCCTTGTGGTCCTTGGTCATCCCATAAGACTCATTGTTGATGTGCAAGTTTGAATAGCCTACCCAAGAGTACTTTAATGCTTCCTCTAACGTACAAACATTGAATTGACCAATAAGGAGCAATATACGTAAAATTAATTTTGGACGGAATCTTGCTCTGATATCATGTCAGATTATCTGATGTCAAATGATCAATTTAATATGTGAAGGAAGATTAGATGAATATAAGATCGATTGGAATCTTGAAAATAAGGGATGTAGTATATTTTAACACGTACGGTTTAGATATGTCCGAGAAATTTGATGAAAAGATGAGCTCTGCTTCATTTTTCTTTTGGTCGCAAATAAAAGGAAATGAACTCAAAAGAAAAGGTGACTGCTAGTTCAAGTTTCACCTAACGAGGGCCCTCCCCCAAACCCAGCCTCTCTCTCTCTCTCTCTCTCTCTCTCTAGGTGAACTAAACACATGGTCATGTACCACGAGATGACGGCAAATGGGACCTTCTTGTCATCTTCTTCCATCACTTTCTTTTGAGGTCTCCATCAACATATCATATTACCTTGTTGCCCCATTACTTCTTCGGTACACATTCTCTGTGTGTTACCATGCACGAGCAAAATACCTAAGAAAATAAAATGTTGAGCTACAAGTTTCAGGAATTCTTCGAAGTTGACTTAAAAACTCAAGAATGAAATCCCTATATCAGGCCTAGATGTGCATTTCAGATCTGGTTTTCACTATATATATAATGCGAGAAATTTAAAGGGCATCCGTGGGCACACAAGAAATGGGCGGTCATGGACCAAGTGTCGGCACTCAAGGACACAGCCATAGACCAAGCTAAAGAGAAGACTATTGATCCGGTTAAGGCTGTCCGGAGCAGTTGATGGACAATTTCTCACATACACTCAGTCATGGCAAAGTGTTACGTGAAGAGACTGTGCCACATCATGAACAGATAGCATCAACGAATAAGCACGCAGAGACAGTTGCACGAACTATAAGCAAATGCTTTTAAGCGGTTATGGATGACACATATAAATAGGAATTTTGGACCAAGGAGATGCACAAACTCTTAAAGAACAAGACTTCTAGCTTCTATCAATATAATTTATTTTTAGTCTTTCTAGCAATTTATTTCCTATCATTCTTATGGTTTATTTATTTTTGTCAATCAAACACTTGCTCTTATACCTCTAGTTAGTGAGGGCTTGTTGGCCCTTGCCTCTAGTTAATGAGGGTCGCCAGCCATTGCCATTACCATTGCCATTGCCCCACCAGCGATGAGGCCATGGCCAAAAATAGGAAGGAGCCCTCCCTCTCGTGTGTGTTCTTTATAATAATAATAATAATAATAATAATAATAATAATAATAATAATAATAATAATAATAATAATTATTATTATTATTATTATTATTATTATTTTTGAGTTTGGAAAGAAAAACAGAAAAAGAAAGAAATTTAAAAACTTTAAAAGATGAAATTGCCCTTCACCAAACAATAAATCTAGGCCCTTATTTGAGAAAATGAAAATACTTGAGCTCTTAGTTAAAATAATGTCCACTTTAAGTCATTATTTGAGAAAATAAAGGTGCATGCCTTTTTTGGAATTTTCTATATTCTAAAAAAAAAGGAAACAAAAAAGGAAAAAAATGTAAAGAACGAAAATGCCTTTAATCAACGATGAGGTCAGGATCTTCTTTGAAATTGACATGACCACTTTAGGCCCTTAGTTGAAATAAGGTTCGCTTCACGCCTTTATTTAAGAAAATGAGAACACTTCAAGTCCTTATTTTAAACAAGATCGACTTTAGGCCCATATTTGAGAAATTGAGTGTATTTTGGGCCCTTATTAAAAAAATTTCCTTCCTTTTATTCTAAAAATACACATTTTTGTAAGAATATTCAATAACTATCAATTTATTGATAAATATCTTGTACTTACATTAATCTAAACCATAATCCTAAGGTTTTAGACATATTATTTTTTTTTTTTTTTAGGTTTCGTGTTTTCTCAATTAAATTTGATAAATATTTGTTGGGATTAAAATGGCAAGATTATCAACTCAATATGACTCTATATGAGTTCCACTTATACTCATTTTATTGGGAATGATATTACTGATCTAGACTAATCTACGCATTCATTAAGAGAGTGATTATAAGTCTAATTTTTTTTTTCTAGCTAGACTCTCTCAACTAAATTCTAAGTTATTATGATTAAGCTAATTATTAATTCCTATGTCTATTAACTATATTTGCCTAGTTAATACTGAGGGAAGCTAGTAAACCTAAGCCTAATTGCCACCAAGGATTGCCACTCTACGATCTTGGCTGTTGCTTTTCATCATCAATGTCATCATTCATTTATGTAATCCCTCAATCCATACATTAGCAAGCTCACTTAGTCAACTAATCACCAAAAGTAAATGGATTTGGCTTGAGATTTGGATAACGATATACAATTTGATTACCCATCCACCTTGTAACCAGTTTGGGATTAGTTAGTTAATGTCAAGTGATTACTAACCCTCATTTACAAGAACCTCAACTGGTGGGCTATGTCACTCAACACCTAATTAAGATCTAATCACCCTTTCTCAACTACCTGCCGCAAGATCATGCATTGTTAGGTGCAATTTAGGTGCAATTGAAATCAATTAATCATCAATTCAATCACAAACAATGTCAAACAAACAAGCATAGGGCTAATTAGCTTTAGAAATCACAAAATCAATGGGTAAACTTCTAAGTTTTATCCTTCATTTGGGCCATCTAAGTTTTAATATAATTGAAGGCCTTAACGAATTCCACATTGAGTGATTCCATTTTTCAATTGATGCTTGGATGTTGACTACAACCTTCATAGAGATTACTTTTCCAATTTATGGCTCAATTCATACTAAAAATTCCATTAAACCTAGCTACTCTTGGTTTATCTTGTCCTGACTTGGTTCTTTTTCATATTCTGGAAAAATATTAAATCAGCGCCAAATGATGCTAAATTTGACAAACCAACAATTCATCATACCCTTAACAACTTTAATTCTTTGAAATTTTGTAAACTATCTTTCCACCTATGTAAAAATATGCAAATTACACTAAGGACTAATTCTGTGTTGGTTTTGTAGACCAATTCTAACATTGACCTTATTCAATTAAATTGACTGACCTATTCAAGGTAGAATTTGATGCAATTTTGGGTAATTAACCTTTAGGACCTCCCTTACAACTTTCATATTTTGATTAGGATCTCCCCTATAACTTTCTTATTTTAATTTTGCTAATTATCTTTATGCTATTTCTACTTGCAAAACAATTTTAGATGACTCGAAATCAAAATTCCAAATCTGGGTCTAGATTATTTTGGTATTTTTGAACTTGACTGTCAAAGCCTTAATGACCTTCAAATTTTATGAATTTTATAAGTTATGAATCTCTACTTTAACTTACTAGGAGACAAGCTTTCCCTTTAAGTCGGATTTCCCTTAAAAACCAGCGAGTACAAAGAGGTCAGATCCTATTCAAATTTTCCAATTATCTTCAAACTGGCAAATCATCAAACACAATGATGTTGTCATTCAAACATATTTACAACTTGTTCAACTCAACTTATTCATCATCTTTGCAAACTCAAACACCAAAGTTCTTTTTTTTTTTTTTAAATATTATAATGAATAAATTGAACAATGATTCCTAAGGAATTGGCATGATTTCAATTTAACTTATTTCTCAATCAACATACATGCAACATACATCAACTTAGGTCTGATTGACATCCAAATCATGATCAAGTTCATATTTTGAGGTTCTCAGGTAGCTTATAAAAGGTTGAATCAACATGCAAAAATTCAAATCAAACTTGAACTATGATAAATTCTAAGAAACAACATCTAAACTCATAAAATCAAGCATAAATTCCTAGTCATTAGTCAAAACTCCTCATCAGTTCCAACCTAGGAGGCTTTGGCCACATGACATTAAATATTCTAAAGGAGTATAAAATTTGCATTGACAATTAATTTCCTAAACTAAATCTTATGCTAGAAATTATTGCTATTTGATTTCATCACATTCTACCATGAAATTAAATCATAAATTGGAGTTGTGACTTCATTTGGACTAGGATTGAGTCAAGGATCTTTGGATGATCCTTTGAAATAATGATCACGAGATTATAGCAATCCTATCTTGAAATGACTTCCGGCAAGTTGTCTAAGGAAATTGGTGGAATTGAAGCACTTTTAATGACGACTAGGGGCGGCAACCGGCATGGATCATCATCTCAAGAGGAGGTTGGCATGTTGTCATTGGAATTGAATTGGCAGCGAGCTAGAAACCAGCCAGAAAAGTTCCTACTTGAGGGAAATATTTTGAGAGAGAGAGAGAGAGAGAGAGAGAGAGAGAGAGAGCATTCTATCTAAACATTTTTCTGGATATTGCATAATGAATGGAGGAAAGTTAGGCCAAGGGATATTGGGGGAAAGTCTTATGAGAGAAAAATCAAGGAATACGTGCATTGGCAATTTTAAGACTTGTTGCAATAAAGTGATTGAGAAAAAGTGTAGTTAGGTTCTAAAACTTATCTGAAAGTGCAATTCAGTCCTCAAATTTTTAAAAAGTACAATTTAGTCCTTAAACTTGTCAAATTGGTTTAATCAAGTCATTCTATTAATTCAACTTTTTGAAAGTTTTAATACTCAATTATACTTTTGTGGTAAGTTTTAAGACTTTATTTCATTTTTTTTTTGAAAGTTTTAGGAGTTGATTGCACATTTTTGATAAGTTTTAAGACTTGCTTACACTTTTTGAAAGTTTTAAAACTCAATTTCATTTTTGTGATAAGTTTTAGAAGTTCTAGTGAACTTATCACATAAATCAAATTAGGAGTTAATTCTAGCTCTACATGTCACGATATATGATCTAATGACTTTAATTTTTTGCTTAATGAGAAAAGATTTATGCTATTGGCTCTTGTTTAGTCATATGGATGAGTGACATGGCACCCTCAATAGCTAGGATTAGATGGGTGTAATGGATGGCTAGAATTATTGCTTAGAGGATAAGTAATTTGCCTTTGGTGAACAATTGACTAAAGTAAACATTTTTATTTTGCAGTGTGGGCTGGCGAACTTATTTGTGGGTTGTGGGCTTGGTTGTTTCTATCAATTGGGCCCAATTGGACTTAATTGGGCTTTGGCTCAGTTGGACGAATAAGGTTGGGTCTATCGAGTTGACTTGGGTGGACCCCATAAGCCTCAATTCTTCATTTTTGCTCAAATTTCACTAGTTATGCCTAAATTGAAATTGAAATTGAATTAATGCTACCTAATTTGATTTTATTTGTGCCTATTAACTTTCTTAAGAAAAGTCAACCTTTGCCTCAAATTCATTTTCGAAAATTGACCATCCTTTTCATGTTTAGAATCATCAAATTGGACACGAGATTTCCAATTTGGTCCCTAGATCAAATGTCTAAAAAAGGAATTAAATCGATTAGTTTTAGAATTTATTAATCGAAAGTCAAAATCTTTGGTTTGATTAAAAAGGTCAACATTTGATCATTTTATGAAAATTTGGAATGTGAAAGCCTAATTACATATGCAAACATCGAATTGACACTCAATTGTAATTTTTGCACAATTTAGTAAATGTTGACCTAGAGTAGATTTAACTAAAAAGTCAACTTAAAAGTCAATCATTGATTTATCAAGAAAACAATATCCATATACAAATGAAATAGAATTCTCTTAGTCTCTATATACAAATGGGACTTTACTTACACTTAAGTGACTTTTTTTGGCTAAGAAACGGGCTCTGTCGTGATCAGAATTCCCGAGTCTTGAGTTTTAATCTTATCAGATATATCGGCGGAAATGAAGGTGTTAACAACTATCACTTTTTGAAAAGAAGCTCAAAGAGGTTTTTTTTCAAAGACTAAATATTACCTGAATTTTAGGCAACCAACTGGACATAATAAAAGGAAAGAAATGGAAAGAAATGAAAATGACATTCAAGTAGGGACATATCTTGGGGGCTTACCTTAAACCTTAGAATCATTTAAAGCACATTTAGTCATTATGCTCTCTCTCTAATCTTGTTTTTGGATGGAAGTTTTTTTTTTTTTTTTTTTTTTTGAGTAGATTGAAACTAAAAAGAGTCAGAATACTTGCCTACTCAGCTGCAGAAGCTCGTTGTGTTGATGGAGGAGATTCCAGGCTATAGAAGCTTGTTGTGTTGATGAAGGACTTTTAAACAATTAGAGAGGTTAATCCTATGAAAGTTAAGGGATTAATACCCTATATAAATAGCTAGGGTTTCACACCTAGGATTTAGAACACCTAAGTTTCCACACCTAGGACTTGATACATCTAAACTTTTATACAAAGGTCTTGATGTGCCTAAGTTTCTACATGAAGGACTTGAAAATGCTTAAGATTCCATGTGCCTAAGTTTCCACACGAAGGGCATGATATGCCTAAATTTCCACACAGAGGATTTAATTCGCCCAAGTTTCCACACAAAGGACTTATGATGCTTAAGTTTCCACACAATAGACTTTATATCCCTAAGTTTCTACGAAAAGGACTTAAGATGCCTAAATTTCCATGCATAAGACTTAAGATGCCTTAATTTCTACACAAATGACTTAATATGCCTAAGTTTCCATACAAAAGACTTAACATGCCTTAATTTCCATGAAAAGGACTTAACATTCCCAAGTATCTACACAAAAGACTTAAGTCATTAGCAAGTATACTTATGAAAACATTTGTTTTTAGAGTAAAAGGAATATGGTTACAATATAACTCTAAATGGGTTATATTCTTATTGTTTACTTAAACGGAAAATTATTTAGGCAAAAGTACACTCTAATTGCCAAAACATGGCATAATAGGATACTTAAGTGCCAAAAGTTAGGAAAGTGACACTTAAGTGCTACCTTTTTTTTTTTTTTTTAAATGGGACACTTAAGTGCTACTTTTTAAAAATAAAAAAAATAAAAATGGGACACTTAAGTGTTATCTTCTATGAACCCCATTGGAAATCCTACATGGTGATTTTTTTATTAATTTTGCTCGCCTATATGGCTCGCTAGAGAGCTGATTCAACAAAGAAATGCAAAAAAGATGTCGTTTTGGTACTTATTTGAATTTTAATATACAAATTAATCAAGTTAAATTATTAAAAAAAAGAGAGGAAGGAAGCATGCGGCTGAAGGCTTAGCCCTTGCCGCTTACATTCTCCATTTTTCTTAATTTTTTTTTTTTTATAAATTTAGTTTTAAATTAAATTTCATTAATTTTTATTTTAATTATTTACCCACATTAGTAGCAAAATGATGTCGTTTTGCACTTGCATCGCTAGAAAATCGCCATGTCAACATTTTAGCCGGATTTTCTTGCTGTTGGTACTTAAGTGATTCATTTTACTCTAATTTTGGCACTTAAGTATCTCTCCGTGTCAAGTTTTGACACTCAAGGTATCCGGCACTCAAAATATTTATAAAGACCAAAAAGACAAAAAGGTAATAAAAAGACAGCATATTTTTGTTGATTTTGGAAATGGGATGAAATAAAAAAAATCGAAGCAATGAATGATTTATTTGACTTTATTATGGGAAGTTGCATGATTAAATTGAACAAATTGAAAATTTAGAAACTAAATTGAATATGTATGATTAATTCACTGATCATATTACACGAATCAATAGCCCGAGCATGACATTGCATATTACACCAAAATTTAAGAAGTATTCATGTAATTTCGTCCATGTATATATAGAACCATGGGACCCTCGGGGACTCAAACAAGAACATTAGGGTGCGCATGGTAACGCTTCTTGATCGGGGAACTATTTTTTTTTTTTTTCATAAATAGTTCTTTTCTATTTCTACTATGGGGAATAATTTTTGAGTAAAGTAAGGTGTTTGGTAACTACACAAAATTTCTATTCTTGAAATAGAAAAAGAATAGAAATGCGTTTGGTATGATTTTGTATTTGTTGTACTTATTTGTTTTTTATTCTTGCTCACGGATTGTTGACCGTCGACCGCTGCTCATTGCCGCTTGTTGTTGCCGCTGCACGACGGTCGGCGGGGGCAGCTGTGGTGGCGATCGGCGGTCGGCGGTGGCGCTGAGCGGTTGGAGGTAGCCGTAGCAAGAGAGAGGAACAAAAGAAAAATAAAAAAGAAAATTTGCTTATTTCTATAAATTGTTCCTAGGAATAAGAAGTTACTTTTTTTTTTTGTTTCTTGTTTCTGTTCCAAATATATTCCCTCCCTGGCTACTTTTCTATTCTGGGGAATAGAAAAGTAAGTTGACGTTAGCAAATGGATTTTTGTTTTTGTTTTTTGTTCCAAGGAACAAAAGAACAAATATTGGGAGGAACATGAATGTTACCATGCAGGCACTTAGTTGCCCCTTTTTTCTTTTCGACTTTAGATTTTAGCGTACAATAACCAAGTTCCTCTGGACTTTTGCAACATGGGCCAGGTCTTCACATACTTCAATTCGAGTTGGTTTTGTTCAATGGACTCAAATTCCAAACACATTATAAATCTATTCAAAAATTTTCTCACTCATACCCGATATTTCTGGTTGGAGATAGAAGATTTTGAAATATTGGGGGTGCTGCACCAATTTGGAACATTTCAGCTTTGCTTATGAATGATCCTCACATAGAAAAGCCAATTAAGCCTAGAAAAAGCAAGCCAACATGATTTGATGGCTTACCTAATTCATGCCTCAATGTAGATAACCATCTCCGGAAAGAATTGGACTTACAAAGCTAATTATTATGGCTTCTTATGCGTGATTTCGGACAAGAGAAAAATATGTTTGTTTTAGGCACATGCTAAGAAATGAGTCGGCAAGTTTGTCCTGTTGTTGGCATGAGTTTCGTGCATTGCCGCTAGTTGTCTATTACACAAGATAGATAATCTTCTTGAGAAAGTTCAACCCATGCTGTCTTTATCTTGGACGAAACTCAATAATGGCAACGATTTTGTCACATCGACCTCCAATATCCTAGTGACGGAGCCAGAATTTAACTCGAGAGAGAGAAGAGAGGGGGGCGCAAAAGTCAATAACAAGATATGGAGTTAAAAGTCATTGACGAATTGTATTCATCATATATATATATATATATATATTTTAAATATTCATAGTTCAGTTTGATATTTTGTTGTTAAAATTTTCTGTAAGAGTTTAAATTAAGTAATTAAACGAGAGAAATATTTGTTTTCTTGACGCTTATCTGTCATAGTCATAATTTTTTTTTTTAAATTCTTTTCAACAAAAAAAGAAAACTTCTCTACTAAGATATTCAATTAATGTTGCCTTCATCCACAGTTCAATGATAATATTTTAAAATATAAAATTCTACCTCAGAATAGATTTCCATATGTATAAAGGTGCATGGATAATGTCTAAAAATAAATCAGAATATCTAAGAAATAAAAATGATAAGAACAGAAAGGAGAATAAAATTGTCAATAAATCAGAATTTCGGTGAGTAATTCATTTATTGTTTGCTGATGGGGAAGCCTACTTTAAGTAAGTGTACCCTGGGCTCATGAAATAGTTAGCATGTTCACGGTGTATGGAATCGAACTTATGTCATGTACTTCATTTCATATATAAGTTAGATCTTTAACCCTTAAATCGAATCTCATAGGTTGTTTAGAGAGTGAATCATATATGAGATTCTTCAAATGACTTCTCTTTTGTTTGATCGAACATAAATTGGGTGCACCCTTTTAATCTCCCATAAGAATGATCAAGCCTTTCTTTTTCCTATTACATGGGTGCGCTTAAAGAACATTCTCTGTATTCATCAAGCTTTAAGTAATATCAAATCTACAGTTGGAAGTACCATTAAAGTAAAAATAAAATAAAATAAAAACATAATAATGCTTTGGTGATAGTACCTCAATCATGTCCCCCGTTGAAGACTTCTTGTCGTTCGTCAGTGGAGCAATTTTTTTTTTTTTAATTTTATTTGTGACGATATAGCGACCTCATGTTGAGTCGTTTTCTGTCATTATTTTGTTTTTGGGTCTATCTATATATATGCAATCACCCCGATACTAAAATATCGCTTGGCGTTTGACCCCAAAAAGAAGCAGTGAGGATGCAAACGCTTAATATACCCCACATTTGAGCAGTTTGCAAGTGTCAAACTCTCCTGGGAAATCACGATGTACCAAATATTAAAAGATTATTCAATTTAGTAATGTCATTTAAGCACCCAATAAAAATTTGTCACATCATATGTCTACGTTATTCAAATATTACAATACTAAATTTAATTTATCCAATTATATATGTACCTTCTTTCACCTTCCCTCTTCGAGCTTTCTGAAGAAGCCCACCAAGATTCTTGACCCACGAATGCATGTCTAGACCCATGAATAAATGCGTACTATTAGGATTGAGTAATAGCTATTATCATAATAGGTATTTCAAAGTATCCCTCTGTTTATGATAAAAAAGAAAAAGAAAAAGTATCCCTCTGTTTTTTTCCCCGTCTCAATGAATCAATGATTGGCTAATATTAAAGCAAACGGTACTTTTTTGCTTTCCCGCCAAATATTAACTATGTTTTGAAAAATATGAAAAAAATTATAACTACACTTTCACATCTTGAATTTTGTGAAATGCGCAAGATGCGAGAATTGAATTAAACAAAAATCAAAAGTCAATTCAAATAGACCGTTGATCATTTTATAGATACCATTCCAATTAATATTATTTGCCATTACCGATATATTATTAGTATATTATGTGGACAATAAAGTACCTTAGTTATCTACATTTGGTATGATCAATACTAGTCATTGCATAACAAATAAGACAATTTCCAATTGTTTAATTATTCAAAAAACAATTATAATAATAAGATACTAATTAGATGGTCAGGGCTTTTCGTTAGTTCCTACTCCCTCGCTATTAAATGTCGAACTGGGCAGGTAGTAGTTTTTTCACTATCTAAATAAAATAGCGTAATATAGATTAATCTCATTACATGCTAATATCTATCTATTAACCATCACAGCTTATAACTAAACATGTTGTCAATATAGCTCTTATATCGAGTACATGGTTCTAAAATTTCTTGTCATTTCCGAGTTAAAATGACTAGGTTTATATGCAATTGTCCAAGTATTACTCAACTTTTACCTCAGATCGTTCTTTTTTTTTTTTTTTTACCATATGTCATTTACATCATTTTTTTTGTAATAATTTATTACCTAAAAAATGAAAAAATTTACGGCCTTAGAGGGATGGGGTGTCACACTAACCCCTCCAGGTCTGCCCTTATATAACATGTGGCTATCCTTTAAGGATTATCGTGAAGATTTTAAATTTTTTATAGAATGTTGGATTTGAGCACCATACAAATCAGTATAATCAATAATCCAAAAACTCGTCTTCTCAACTTCACTGAGCCGCTTGCTACAGTACTTCCCAATGCTTTTATATTTTACGACTTGTCAGACAATCCTGTAGATAAATTAATAAAAGATCCGTCTTTTGGCATCTTTCATACAGTGTCGGGTCTCCCATAATCATGCATGCGATCACTTGGATATTTCCTGACAAATTGAACTCCAAAATTCGGGCGGACTCCAGCCAAATAATATACTAGTTTTTTTTTTCCCAAAAAAAAATATACTAGTTAATGCATTATAAAATTAAGAAAATGTCCGAAGATGGAATGGGTATAGAGGCATTTAAAATCCCCTCCCTCTCCCCAAATAATAGGGTTTGAATCTAGGAATCCCAACATCGAATCTGGTGCTATCTTTGATTTGCCCTCTTGACCCATGACTCAAGCCATTCTTTATTTAACTCCGACTATATCCATTTCAGAGACAGGATAAGAGGACCTGAGACATAGCAGATTGTATATTCCACCGCACCAGAACTTATTAAGAAATAGACTCGTGCTTATTGAGTCTCTCAATTCACTCTATCAATATTGTTAGAATATTTAAATAATAAATCACATATTCATTTAATAGTTTAAGCATTTAGAACAGTTAACAGTGATTTTATAAAATCTTACATGGTATTAGAATTGGGAGTCATGAGTTCAAATCTTTCCAGATCTCATTTGTCTTCCTAATTAAATTTTCATGCTAAGTATTGGCAAAATACCAGATTAAACGTGAGGGAGAATGTTAGAATATTTAAATGATAATCACACATTTACTTAACAATTTAAGTTTTTTGATCAATTTACAAATATCCCTAGCAACTGAATTTTCATATTCAAGTCTCTGCAGTTCATGGAGAAACAATTGACTGGCCTTTCATTGGAATTAGAGAGGTCCAAACATCTTACCAACGCGTGGAGAAGTTATATTGGGACTTTCGTCCATTAGATTTGTCAATTACTTATAAACAATAAAATGACCGAATTAAGTTTCATACATATTTGTTACATTGTGTAATAGACAATATCCCGTTGTATTATTCATAGAATGAGTCTATTGTTTTTATTTTTATATTTGTATTTCAGAGTCATCGGGCTTAGTGGTGAGGGTCGAAGGGACAATAGATGGATTGAGAGTCTGGGTCACTTGGGGTTCATATGAGATTCCAAAACAATGTCATCTATAGTAATTTTTATTTTTCACTTTTTGCTTTTTCAAAATTTGTGGCCCTTACACTTTGCCTAGTAACGGGCAATGGTTGCCGTAGAATTTCAGTAGTTCTTTTTCTCAATCTTGTGTATATATTATTGTCTGTAAGGGAAGGGGATAAGATAAGATGATTTGTTAAATTTAGCTTTTGGGGTGGAGTAGAAATTTTTTACATATATCATAGTAAAGATTTTTTTGCCATTAAATATACTAAAAAAGTAGTATTTCATCTATTGATATATACCACATGTTGGTATTAGTTGACAAAATTTGAAAAAAAAAATTCAATTACTGTGGTAACATATGATAGCATTGCCATGTTTCTCTATAATTGATTACAAGCATGATTAATATACCGACAATAACAAGGTTAATTTAGTTTATTAGAGAGGGGTATGTATAAGAAAATAGAAACATAATAGCTAACGAATTAGCTAGTAAAAAGAAATGTTTAAAGCTCATAATCAACTTGCAAGTTTAGTGAAGAGGACTTCATCAAATCAATGAATGAAGAGTTTAACCAATTGATTATATAGGTTTCTAAATAACCTTAAAACTATTTTATAGATTTCTCATGGTTGAAAATTAATTTGTAATCCCTATTATACAAATTAACAATTATTCCAGCATTACGTATATATCTATTTAATTGATTAAATGGTATCCAATAATTACACAATTGATATATTCAATCAAATTAAAAGATATTTACATTTCTCTAATGATGCAACATGTGTCATATTAATTGGAAAGTAGAGACAAATAGTCATTTTTCATTAGCATCCTATGCGTTAGCATCACATAGTTGTTTGTGATGACAAGCATAATTCATTAACGTCGCCCACGTACTAAAAATTTGATTCCATTTTCTTCCCGTCCAAAGAAAACTTTATTGAGCATTGCAATCAACGGTGACAAAAATATCCAATTTTGTTACCTTAGCGTAAACCAATAGTGACTAGAATATTATTTTTTTACTGTGGGGTACACTTAAGGGGTCAAATTAAATAGTTTGTTCCCTTAAATTGTTGTATCCGTAAATTATAGTCCATAGCGGCGAAACTTTCTTTTGTCACTTTAGGGCTGATCAAAAGTAACAAATTCTCAGGTTTGTGCCTTTGGGTTGACCAATGGCGACAAATTCTTAGACTTGTCATCTCAGGGTCGACCAAAGATGATCAAATACTAAGTTTGCCGCCTGACTAAAGGCAACAAAAAATCATGTATTGTCTCTTTAAGGTTATGAGGTTTTATTTTTGTTGCCATGGATTCAAAGTTTTCCCGCTTCGATAGTGACAATTTCAATTTTGTCACTTTGGCCTAAGCCTACGTCGACAAAACTATGATCATATCGATTTAGTTCTTAACTTAAGGTGATGAAATTTCATATTTGTCACCCTAGCTTCAAATTATCCCAACTTTGATTGAATTAATGATGACAAAAGTATGAACATGCCGTCTAAGTTTGACTAAAGGCGACAAAACTCATCTTAGTATATAATGTGAGGTGACGAACTTAAGAATTTGTTGCTTTTAGCCTTAAAGATAAATTGAAATCGAACCAAACTTCTTGAATACAATCCCGTTGAGATATATGTTCTTTGGACGACACTGTGATTCCATTCGATTCAAACGATTGTCCATCTTTGGTGGCCCTCTGCCCCATACCTGATTATGGGCTCCGAGTCATAAAAAGAGGCCACATTGGCCTGCCAATGCTAAATAGACTCGAAGACCGATTCAGACGGAATGGCCCAGGCATCAGTCATGAAGCTCGACCCGATAAGGCCAGCCATGTCCCACCTGCTCGAAACAATACTGTATAACTTTAATTTGATGATCGGATCTCGACAACGAGTGAGGCCTAACTCGAGAGTTTGGGATTGCCCCCTGTCCATATTTATGTCGTAAAGAAAATAGGATGCATGAAGATGATAAGACTATAATAAACGTAATTAAAAGCACCGATAATTGGTAATTAGAGATAATCTCCCCAATTAGTAGATTATACGATATATCAGATAGTAGGTACATGTCTTTCTAGGAGTATCATCAGCAACATTCAGTCCGATGTTAGTAGATTATCCATAATGTCAGATAAAGTTAAATGCGCATAAATTTTTATTGTTATTACTCATAAGGAAAATGACAATTATAGATGTTCTAGTGATACGGCTAAATTCAATGCTTCAGCGAAATAAATATTCTATTGTAGAATGCACATACTATATAATATAGGTATCCTTTAGAAGATTCTTGATGGATGACTCGCCATACACCTCCTTGTGAAATCAGATTGCTTTTTGAATGGTGGACCATACTCTCTAGTGAATCAACCGGAAAAAAGACTAGATACATCCTTAGATTTTTCCATAGAGGAAAAGCCTTTAGGGCTACATTGAAATATCTAGATTTTTAGTCAGTATAGGATTAGATAAGATAAATTATGAAATCTAGAGATTTTACTATGTTGTATTTACTGTTTGGTAAATTGTAGTAGTAAAATCGGATATTTTTACATCTATCTTGTCCATTGTTTATTTATTATTATTTTTCCTCTTTTTTCTTCTTTTTTTCCCCATCCATCAGTATCTAATAAAATTTTATTAAATAGTAAACTATACCGATATGCCTAAAATACTAAAATATCTAAAACATGTAATATATATATATATATATTTATATTTATATTTTGAACTTATATTATAAGATATAAAGAAATTTGAATATATAAATAAAAATAGGAATAAATAAAAATGAAGTTGTTGTTATTTTTTGCATTTTTATACTAAAAATTCAATTATTATTCTACTGTTATTAATTTAACAAGCTTGTTATTCGAGAAAAATAAATTTTATTTTATAAATATTAAAAATCCTATCCACTTTTATCCCACTTTCCAACGAAATAAATTTATTCAGACTATATCTCTTTTATATATGATTTTATCATGTCTTCTGCAAGAACCAAACACAGGGTATGATAAAATTTATCTTCTCATGAATTTTATCCTGATTACAAAGTGTAGCCTTAGATTATGTCTCATGGTGGGAGAGTTAGCGTAAGGAGAAGGTGGTAATGCGGGGTCTAATTCAGAGGCTAATTATCGAGAGCAAAGAAGCATGGTGCATAAAAAGATGAAGGATAGTATAGATAGGTGATGCTTTGGCCATACTCATTATTACTGTAGATGCACTTGCTCATTTGCATTTAATACACATTTCCATAGTGGCAAATGTCATATATCGTGGGTTTAATTTGAATATTTCAATTGATGAATATTTCAAAGTTTAAGAAAAATTGACTACCAACCTCAAAATTTTTTATGACACACAACATAGTTAATACGTATTCCGATTGATGTTTAAAAAGCGCATGCTTAATCTAAGGGGTCCTACAAGTAGTTAAAAGTCGAGGAGGGTTGATCTTTGTTAAACTTATACTTGAGTTTTCTACTATATCCATAAGTACCAACTTATTAAATCATACGCATTTGCAATGCCGATCAAACTTATTTATCTCACGTCAAAATTATTGTTTGGTATGTTTTTCATATGAAAATCAACGTAGTATAAATCAAGGATATAAAAATAAGCTCTTTGGAGTATCCTCATAGACATACCTAGTCCGCGCTTGTTATTATCTGAATTCTCTGTAAGTCAGTATCTTATTTTTTGAACTTCAATTAAAAAAGAAGAAGAAGAATTTCGTCTTTCCATGAATGCATATTATATCATCTTCCCTTTGTGTCATTTGAAAGTTTATCTCGACGCTTAATTAAGATCATATCTTTATTTGAATCTTTGGACAAATTGACATTTTTATCTTAAGTCAGCAAAAGGAATGGCGAGAGGTACATAAAAGATTCTGTATATCCACTTTATAGTAACTCTAATTCTCTACACTCATGGAACCAATTATCAGTCATTGCATCGCAGTTAGTGCTGGAGTTAGTGCATAGTGTATGATGGAAAAATGGAAGTTTCAATTTGAAGAGAAGGGCACTAGAAGTGTTAAAAGTTGTGTTTGGCGTTCAATTTAATGCAAGATAAGATTTTTTTTTTTCCGGATCACATAGGTACCATTTTTTTTTTTAATACGATAACTCAAGTGTCAACTTCGATTTGAGTCGCTTGAAATGTCTGTTTGGTAACGCTTCTATTCTAGGAAATAATTTCTTTTCAACAAATAGTTTTTTTCTATTTCTATTCCCGGGAACAATTTCTCAATAAAAGAACACGTTTGGTAACTACATAAAATTTCTATTTTTGGAATGAAAAAAGAATAAAAATGCGTTTAGTATAATTCACAATTTATAATTTCTTTTAATTTTTTTTCTTATTCTTCTTTATCACCGCCATTGTCGATCGTTGCCGCTTGTCGCCGACTGTTGTTGTCGCCGATCGTCGCCGTTGGCCAATGATGACCGTTGACGACAGATTGCTGCCTGCCACCACCAACCATGCGATGATCAATTGTCCGCGATCATCGGTGACTGGTGGCGATGGTTGGCAATGGTGGCGGTTGGCGGCGGTCTTCGGCGGGTAGCAACAACGGCCGTCGCGCCGATTGGTTGGTCGGCTAGCCGGCGGGTAGTGGCATCAATTGTCATCGGTGGTGGGTGTGGCAACCGGCGACGACGGTGGCCGGTTGTCGGCCAGCCAACAAGCGGTGGCCTCAATGGTCATTGGTAGTGGGCCATGGCGGATGGCAACGACTGCAATGGTGGCTAGCCGACGGTCAATTCGTGGGAGGGCGGCGAGAGTCGGTCAGCTGACGGGCGACAGCGGGAGGTAGGCAGTGGTGGTTGGCAACGACGGTCGACCGGTGGCGGTGGCCAGATAGTAGGGGCAACGACGAAGGGAAGGGGCATCAAGGAAGAAGAAAAGAAAAATAATTTATTTCTAGAAATTGTTTCCGAGGACAGGAAGTTACTTTTTTTTTTTCTTTTTGTTTCTATTCCAAATCTATTCTCTAGCCACTTTTCTATTCCGGCGAATAGAAAATTTAATTGACGTTACCAAACAGATTTTTGTTTCATTTTTGTTCCAGGGAACAAAAGAATAGAAATTAGGAGGAATATAAACGTTACCAAACAGGGCTTTGAAATATGATACAACCATATTCTATTATTTTCTCAATTCTATGTGACTTGTCGAAGTGCTCGGCCAACATATAGTCTTTAAACGACGTCATGTAGCAGATTTAAAAATGATTACTTTAGCATTAGTGGGTGTAAAAAAATGATCACTTCTGTGCTATTCTAAATGAAAAATAATCACTTGAGTGTAAAAAAAAAAAATGCCACCTCGGATAAAATTTTTAATGCCACGTAATATTTTTGGTGGGAATTTCTCACCGTAGGCACTTAAGTGATCATTTTTTTTTTAAAAAATTTGGCACTTAAGTTAGCCGGTGAAAATTTTTGGTACTAAAATAAGTGCCGAACACAACTTTTTGTATTTCTAGTGTCATTCTCCCTTCAAGTTCTACAATATTTTGCTTGTTCTATAGGGATAATATGAACAATAGATCATGTTTTGTAGGACTAAAATTTGGACTCTTTTTTGCTACATAATATACATGATAAAGGATATCAAGCATACTGTCGTTTGTGTTCCAATATATTGCTCAATTCAGATGAAAAATTATTGCATGAATATGATGGATGCAGTTCATGCCCGCTTTAACTCTTACAAATGCTAAAAAAGTTATGAACTTATTATACTTATACCAACTTAGTCATAAGCCTTTTAATTTGGTAAATTTAGTCTTAAACTTTTTGAAATTTTTTCAATGTGGTCCATCTAACTAATTTTGGCCAAAAGTTGATGACGTGGACGTTGACTGTCCTATGTAGCATAGTCGACTTTAATGTAATTTTTTTTTAAATTTAAATTTTTTTAATTTTAAAAATGTTTGCCCTCACTCCCAACTAAGCAAGGGCCATGAGTCCTCACCTACTGATTGGCAAGGGCTTGCAACCCTCGCAATGCGATTGGCAAGGGTCTTGGCCCTCCCCTAGTGGCCAGTGGCTCCTCGCATGCCATTAACAATAAAAAAACAAAGAAAAAAAGTTAAAATTTTTCAAAAAATTTATGTTGGCGTTGGTTGTGCCAATTAGGTTGGCCAACGTTTATGTCATCAATTTCCAATCAAAATTGGTCGAATGGGTTATATTAGCAAATTGTCAAAAGATGTAGAATTAAATTGGCAAATTAAAACGTTTATGACTAAATTGGCATAAGTACAATATTTTATAATTTTTTTTAGTAATTTTCCCACTTTACTTTCAAATTGATATACATGTATAAGGTAGTTCCTTTCAAGATCACGTTTTTTCCACTCATCTTTTGGTTTAGAAATCCTTGTCATGTGTTTTGACCAAACTATCCATTATTGGGCCCACCGCTTTTGTTACAAGTGATCCCTTTTATTATTTGGTCAACATTTTATATAGTTATTTATTTTCTTCTTTTTATATCCTTGTGGGTCCCACTTTCCTCCTTCTCATTTCTCTAGCATATTAAGTCTCAATTCTTGCGAATCGTCTCTTTGTTTTCTCTCTTCAATGCCATTTTCTTCTTTTTACACCTTCCAGCTCCTCAAGTTGCAACACGAGAAATTGAACATCTATTATGCCAACCCTACCATCTGCCACACTTTTGTCGGCATTGGCATTGGGCTCATCATTAACTTCCCCAACAAGCCCCCTTTTTTTTCTGCTGCACAAGTATTTCCCGGCTCTAGATTACACTCAAAGCAAACCCATTATCTTACAATCTCTCATAAAAGCATACTTTGAACACTCAAAAGAGAAAAAAAACCAATACTACTCTTATTTGCTTTACTATATCTAATATCGGAGAAGAATTTTAATCTCATATTTTAAACTCAGAGAGAGAGAGAGAAACTCACATAATCTTCCTATCCAAAATAGGAAACCCTGTTTAGGAAACTTATTCAAATTAGAAAATTTACTCAAATCTGAGACATGTTCTCAATACTATGGTCAATCAAGCAAACTCCAGTCGACCAAGCTATACACAACGACATTTGAACATTTTTTTTGTGTCCACAATAATATATAGGTAAATTAAATTAAATGATAGTTTTCTTTGTGCAAGTAAATTTTTTTTCTCTTTCACATTGAAAAGCCCTTTTCAAGAATATTTTGGCTTGTCCTCTCGATAATTCATTTTTCTCTTAATAACTCGTCTAGTCAAATCAAAACCTATCCACCGACCAAAAAAAAAAAAAAAAAAATCAAAACCTATCCAAGCTCTAAATGCCCCACGAAAGATGCCGAGAGAAAAGTGCACCCAAGAAAGTTGCAGGTCTTACCTAGTGGCCCTCGTAGAGAGAGAGAGAGAGAGAGAGAGAGAGAGAGAGAGAGAGAGAGAGCATGAATATAAAGTAAGCAATTGAACGTAAGAACCAGATCAAAGACCAGCCAATAAATAATTGCATATCCTTCTGAGATTTTCCTTTCCATGGAAAGGTTCCACAACAGCTGTGGGTGAATCAACTCAACTTCTATTCAAAGCCGCAAGATCGTCTACCAAAGTCACATGATATTGGCAAAATTAATATCGGCAAGTGACGGTGCGAACCTTGCACATTTCGATACGAAACCCATGCAAAAAGTTAACTAAATTTGCTTTCCATTTTGCTGTCAACCTATCAAATATCATGGCCCCCTTGACGTTCGAAACCCATCGACTACGCAACCCAAAAAACAATGAGTGCTTGGCTGGCTTAGCCAGTCAATTTGTAGGGGAGTATATACCCCCGCATTCCTCCATAGGATAAATAATTTTCCTAATTTGATTATAATGATAATCATTTCCTATGAATTGTATCGTGCCCAGCTAGTAATCAGTTGCTCCTACAGCGGGACAGCTGGTTTCGTGATTCTATACCTAGGAACCCACAAATAATCTCTCTCTTAACCCGTTTGCAACTTTAAAAGCAAAACCGGCAAATTTTTTTTTTTGGTCTTCATGTGTATTATATTGGTGGAACATGGTTTTAAGCCAAGAAATGCGAGCTTTGTCAGGGAAGAAGGTGAGTACGTATGTATTCTATGCAAGCCAAGCAAAGCAATATGTAGCATTAAGGAACCCCAAAGTATTTATAGTACTCTATTCAAATACTATTTTATTGACTGATGGTACATTGTGAGCATGCATTAAAGAATTAAAGTCGCTTTTTTTTTTTTTGGAGTTTGGTACAAGTCAACTTTTATAATTATTTATAAGATAAATCAAAGCAAAGCAAGTCATACCCAAAAAAAAGAGCGAAGCAAGAAAAGACACGGGAGCTGGTGACGCTTCACTAATTATTTTTCCTCACAGTATCAATATTTTTCAAAAATATGATAAAGGAAAAAGAAAAACAAAAGAGAAGCGTTACCTTATTTAATTAGGGTAAAAGCAACAATAAATTAAAGCAAGAAGCTACGTAAACGACGGTCGACCAGCTCTCACGGAAATGATGGACGCTCGGAAGAATCAATGCTTTTCGACAGATGAAAGCTCCCTGAGATGCACCAATCTCCGACCTTCTCGTATCTGAAAAGTCAAAACATTCCTTCAAAATGCTCTCGCTTCTTGTTCTTTTTCTCCATCTGTTTTTCCCTTTTTACCAGCTCATCAGATACCGAGCGATTCAAACGCGGAAAGCGCAGCGCTAGCTGCCTTCTCATCCCACCATGTCACCTTTCACCTTCGCCAAAACAACCTAGTCATCAAACAAATCCAGTGCTCTCACATATTACCCACACTAGGATAGTCATTATCTAACGTGGAACCCATCGTTTTTGTTTCTTTGTAGGCATTATTCCATTGCACGCCAATTTCTTCCTCTATAAATGCCCTCCCTCTCGGGTATTCCATTATCACCTCGCACACCAGCAACAAGACTCTTCTTTCTCTTCTTTTGCCTATTTCTCTCTGTTGGCTCTCTGATCTTTACACACACTTATATAAACGCCAATCCGGTAGTAGCTGTACATTTGGGAAGATGGCGAAGCTTGCTTTGACAACTTTTCTTCTGGTGGCTTTTCTCCTCAGCTCCTCCTTATTTGATGCCACCATGGCCGGCTCAAGTAAAACTCCTTTTATCTCAATCTCTCCGGGGCGTTTCAGCATTTTTGTTGGGATGGTCTTCTTGAAATTTTAATATATTGAATGTGACTTTTGCTGGTTTTGTGGGTTTTGAAGGCTTTTGCGACTCCAAGTGTGCGGCGAGGTGCTCGAAGGCGGGAAAGAAGGACCGGTGCTTGGAGTACTGCCGGATTTGCTGCAAAAAATGTCAGTGCGTCCCGTCCGGGACATACGGCAACAAGGATGAGTGCCCTTGTTACCGGGACATGAAGAACTCCAAGGGACAGCCCAAGTGCCCTTAATGTGGTCCTTTTCTCGTTATGTAGTATGGCGAATATGAATATTTTGCTGCGTCTATGATTATGCAGTCGAGGGTACGTTGTCAATATTGTTGGTGATGATTCTGTGTAATAATACTGTGGGATGTATGTCTGTTTCCCTTTCTTTTTTTTTTCTTTTTTTCTTTGGGGGGGGGGGGGTGATATCGTCCCTTTTGTCATGTTTATTGTAAACCACGTAAAGGATAAATCTCTGTATACCTTCCTCTCAAGTCACAAATATTACCATGTATTCTTAGGGAAGTTTCAGGGAAAACCATGGACATATATTATAAGAACATAAAAACGACACATGACGTGATGCAATTCAATGGAGTGATCATGCCTTGTGATTTGTATTTTGAGCGGTGATCGTCAGCGTCAAAAGCTTCCACGTGCGACCCTCAAACTAAAATAGACAAGGATGGAAATCTGTTGGGAAGCTCACTAGTGAGTTGCGTGTGTCTATAAATATATATATAGAGAGAGTCACTACTTTTATTTTGCTGATTTTCAAATTTTCGAGTCATGTGCAATATCACGTTGAGTTTGCTTTAATTATCTTACAGCCATTGCTAACTTTTCCTGAGAAACGAAGTGAATCAATGCGGAAGAAACAGTAAAAATAACATGGAAACAAATAGGGGAGAGACACTAGCGAGCCTTAGAGCAATAATCTATCACGTCAATCGTAAAAGGAATCCTCATTGAGTGTGAGTGACTTCTTTTAGGCCATATTTAGTAAATGCGAAATCCACACCAACCTGGTAATATTATCCATTGCATTTATATATTAGATTTCTCTTGACCCACATGACTCGAGCCTATGGCCAGATTCACTTAGTTTCGTCAATCAACAATTCCTCGTCGCAAATCATTTCAAGGTAGGTTTGCTACGAACTCTTCAAAGGATCAGGATACTCAACTTAATCATAGTCTAAATTGAAAGTCATAACTTCAATCTATGATTGCAGTTTAAGATAGGATACGATGAAATCGAATCATAGCAACTTCTAGCATCGGTTTAGTCCTAGGAATTTTAATGTTAATACATGTTTAATCTTCTTTAGAATAGAAATTGGATGCTGGTCGCAACTTCCTAAGGTTGAATTTGATGTGATTTTAGTCGATTGATAGTTAATTCAAGTTAAATTTTGCATGGGTTACCAAAAAAAAAAGGCAAAATTTTGCATGTTTAGTTGTTCTAGTCCATTGACCCTTAGGAGTCAAGTCTCAATAAAGCTAAATTGAACTAGATGAGCATCAATCCCTAGTTGTCCTCAGTTAGCCGAATCACCTAAGTATCAATTGGATGATGATTTGAATATTAATTAAAGGTTTGAATGATTTCTAGAAAATTCAAAACTGATATGGCCTCGCTCTATCATTTGATTTTTACGGGAAAATCGGCTCTGAATAAAAAACTTGTCTTCTAAAATTTGAGATTCATAAAATTTGAAGGTCTTCAGGGCTGTAAAAATTGAGTTTGAAATCACCGAAGTAGTCTGGAGTTAGAGGTGGAAATTTGGCTTCTACATCCACTTTAACTTGTTTTGCAAATATGAAATAAGAGGAGCGCTAATTAGCAAAAATGCAAAACATACAACTTGTGGGGGTGGTCTTGAAGTCTAATAATAAAATTTTTATAAATTCTACCTAGGATAATTCGCCCAATTTAAATGAATGAGGTCAAAGTTGGAATTGGCCTACAATATAATTACAAATTGAGTCATCTGGGTAAATTGTTGAAAGGCTAGTTTACAAAAGTACAAAAGATGAAAGTTGTGAAGCATCTGATAAGCCATCTATCTGTAAATTTTGGCATCATTTGGTGGTCGTTTACTATTTGTTTTGAATTTTTTTAAAAAGGATCAGAAGGGTAAAATCTCAAGTAATGTAGCTTAATCGATTTTTTTTTTTTTTTGTCAATTGGATCATAATTAGGGAAAATAATCTCAATGAAAGTTAAAGAGAAAATCCTAAGCTTTAACGGAGAGTTGAAATCACTTAATTTGGAATTCGATAAAATCTTCCATTGGATCAAAACTTAGATAGTCTGAACCAGGGGTAAAACTGAGAAGTTGACCTCTTGGTCAAGTAATTGATTTGGCTAATTAGCTTCAATGCGTGCCCATTTGACATTGTATGTGATTGAATTGATGATTAATTGCTTTCAATAGCGCCTGATCGATATATGATCTTTTTCCCAAGATCTTTCATTTGCCCACCGTTTGAGGATTTTATATATTGAGGTTAATAATCACTGGACATTAATTAACTAATCCTTAGTTGATTATGACGTAGATGGGTAATTTTATTGTATGTCGACATCAAATTTCGAGCCATATTCGTTTTCTTTTGGTGATTAGTTGATTGAGTGAATTTGCTAGTGTGTGGATTGAGTGATTGCATGAATAAATGAAGGTGAGAGCTTGGAGTGGCGGTCCTTGGCAGCGATTAAGCTTAGGTTTTCTAGCTTAGCTTAGTATTAATTAGACTAGTCTAGTTTATAGATTTAGGAATTGATAATAGACTTAATCAAAATAATTCTAACAAGGAAATAAAAGTCAATTTAGGTTGGAGACTTCATTATTAAAATGGGTAGCATAGTCTAATTTAGAAGTTCCATCTAATAAAATAAGTGGAAAACTAGACTCGCCTTAATCTAATTTATATATAAAATTGGTTTAGTCTCTAACCTCAAGCTTATAGGATCATGTCCCAAGGCTTAAGAACAAAGCTTCATATTATTTATGCCCGACTTGGTATAGGCCAAGCTCATGACAGTATCATGTCATGGGACTAAGAATAAAGCCATGTAGATTCTTTGCTGGACAATTATCGAGTTTTCATTTCCATAACATTGTTTTAAGTCATTCAATACTTGAGTGTTTAAGTCCGCAATTTCAATACATTGTCCATTATGTTCCTTTATATAATGGTTAGGATAAACTCTAGGATCATAATAAATCCATAAAAATCATCCCATGAACATTTAATGACTTGAATGACCTTTAGGACTCGTAATTGGTGTGGCGACTCGATTTTCCAATGGCCTCATCAGAAATAGGTGTAGAGGTATTACTTGAAAGACGGTTGAAATAGTACTTGCAAGTAATGGTCTCAAATGATCCATTGAATGATATTATTGCAAACAGTCCATCAATTAAGAGCGTGGCATCTCCCAAAATCATTTATTTCTTGAGATTGGATTTTATTTGTTGTTATTCTTAAACAACCTAAGGATCGGCTAGAAATTTAAGGATCGGGTAGAAACCAATTGAGATGTTGGAGTATTGTTTCAATTTTTGCAGAACTAGAGATTCTAAGCACATGAAATTGACTACGCTAATGTTTCTATTAGTGCCTTTTCAATACCTAACTTAAATGTGCATTACCTAAGTAGTCATGCAATCTTGATTACCAATTATTGTGCTAGTGGTATCAAAAGCCACTAAACTTAAAGTGATTAAACAAACGTTTTTGTGGAATTGGTTTTTCTAACTTCTAAGCTAATCCTAGACTAAACTAGGAAATCAATTAACAAGCAATTTATCGAAATGTGATGTGGGAATTATAAACTCAACGTATTGAAAAGTGCATGCAAATTAAATGAACCCACAACTTGTCAAGCAATGAATATTTACATGGCCTTGTTTTAGAGCCTTGATGCATGAAATCCTCATAAGCTTGTTATTCAAAACTATTGCGAGTCCAAGCTAGTCTACCCTAATAACTTATTTGAAGTAATTTAGCTAGGACTAATTAATTTTATTAGGGAAGCCTACACTAGTTAGCCCACAAATGTTTAAGCTAGCCTAATTAAGACTATTCTAAACTACATTATTACAAAGTATTACGGCCATGATGGACATTGGCCTTCCACCATAACTGGCTCTTCTCAGTTGTCGCCTCCTTGGACCGAGTGTCGGTTTCATAATTCGATCATCCAATCACATCATTCATAGCATGCACTGAAGCAAATTAAAGTATTAGCGATGTTCACATGAACTCATAAAATTGACTCAAAATTGACTTTAGGACTAATCATGCGCATCAATTGACCCAATTCACCACTGGGCTCTCTAGGGATTGTTCAATTAAGGGCAGAAGAACACCTCAAGTGCCATGAGTTGGCAAGTTGGCATGAGAGGACAAATAGTGCCAAAACTTCCAAAATGTATACTTAAGTGCCAAATTTGGAGAAGATATGAATATTTAAGTATCTATGGCGAGAATTTTTGGCCAAATAGCTTAGGCGGTTTTTTCCGGTGAAAATTTTAAATGATGTTGCATTTCTTAAAAAATATATATATATATTTTCCACGTAGACTAGGCAAACAACATCGCACTGTCCATGTAGACTACACGAGACAAAGCTAAACAATGTTGTTTTGACACTTAAGTAGTGTTCTTTTTTAAACACTATTGGCATTTAAGTAATCACTTAGACCATAACTTGACATTTAAGTGATTATTTTTTAACCACGATCGACAACTTAATTGAACATGGAGGATGATGTTGTTTTAGACAAGGACTGTTGAGTGGACATTCTAGCTAGCCATGTAATGCCACATAGGATTTTCGACAAGCTTGCGGAAGTTGGCACTTTAGTGTCCAAGTTTAAAAAAAAGTGGTACTTAGACAAGGATTGCTAAGTGGACATTCTAGCGAGTCAGACTAGAATTATTGATAAAATAACATTATGTTGGATTTGTGGCAAGCTCGCTAGAGTTGACACTTATGTGTCCATTTTTTTTTTTAAAGTGGTGCTTAAGGGCGCATTTGGTAATCATACTGTTCCGGGGAATAATTTTTGATGAAAAATAATTTTTTCTATTTTTATTCTCGGGAATATTTTCTGAGCAAAAGAACGCGTTTGGTAACTTATCAAAATTTATATTTTCGGGATAGAAATACGTTTGGTAAAATTCTTAAATTTTTCTTTTCTTTTAAATTTTTAATTCTTTTCTTATTTTTTTCTTATTTTTTCCTAGAGAGGCCGAGCCTCGCGCGGCCATGGCGAGGCTCAGGCCGATGAGCCTCACCGTGGCTTGGCGTCTCCGAGGGCTGGCAACACTTTGGCAAGGTCATTGGCCCTCGTCTAGCCGGTCGTTGATGCTGACCATGGCCAAGGCTGACAACCGGCCAAAAGGAAGAAGAATAAAAAAAGAGAAGAAAAAAGAAGAGAGAAAAATTGATTCTAGAAATTGTTCCCGGAAACAAAAAGTTACTTTTTTCTACTTTTTGTTTCTGTTCCAAATCTATTCCTAGGAACAAAATTTTTACCAAACACATTTTTATTCTTTTTCGTTTCCCAGAAAAAAAAACATAAAATTTTGTTCTAGGGAACATAAATAGATTTTAACAAACAATCCGTAAGTATACTTTTTAGAAATTTTTGCACACTTGTGTTCCCCCATGCACATTTGAGGTATTCTTGGCCTTTAATTAAGGTTAACAGTAATCGACCCACCACTTACATTCATAACACAATGAACCGATTATGTTAACCCCTAATTAAGACTAGTCACACCGACTAAGTTACCCACCAATTGACGTGCAATGATAATCGTAATTAGAATTAACATTCGTTTCGTGCAATCAGGCCAGTTAACCTTGGGAATCAAGCAATCAAGCAAAGGGTTGGGGACCCACAAAAGGGTACTTCTCTATTATTATCCCCTGTTCTCACCGATTTTTGTTTAATCAAATTGATTAAACTAATGATGCCCAATTAAGGTGAAACCAAAGCCATTAAGACCATTTATGGAATTTTGGACCTGGAATATCCGAATTTTTCAAAGTCGCCCAGCTGCCCCTAATTTAAACCCGATTCCGACCCCATTTTAAAAAAATTGGAAAAAATCAAAACCAACATTAAATTGATACAAATTTTCTTTGAGAGAAATTCCTTTTTTTTTTTTTTTTTTTTGATCATCAAAACATCTTAGCTTGATTTACTATTTAATGCAAGAGAAAGTTACACTCATAGCGTCAGTGCAAAGAAGATTAAATAAGGGAGGGGGAGGATTAGATAGCCAGTTCTGGGGTAGGGTACTTGTTCGGCATGCCTTCGCTATCCAATCCGCGGATTGGTTGGTGCTCCTCTTGCAGTGGGCCAAAGATAGGCCCGGTAGAAGTTTGAGTTGTGCTCGGGCCCGGTTCAGAAGCGGTTCCAGTTCCCAAGCCAGTTCAGTTGAAGTCTTCAACGTGTTCAGTAAAGGCAAGCAGTCAGAGTGTACTTGAGGAGAGAGAAATCCACGGCTTCGTGCGAATGTTAGGGTTTCTTCCATCGCGATCGCTTCCGCGTGAAGAGGCGAAGTGGCCTCGACTGGCTTGGCGAATCCATCGACGAGGAGCCCCCTGTGATCTCAGCAAACACCGGCGATGGCAGCTCTGTGCCGGGGACGTTCTCTAGCTTCGCTGATTTCTTCACTACTATCCGGATCTGGTTCAAATGATGCGTCGAGGTTGATTCGTATCAGTCCCGGTGGAGGTGGACACCAGGCTTCAGATAAGTCTTCGGATTTGTTCTTGCCTGTTGGTTTTTTGTTTAGTTCTGTGAAGCTCTCTGCAAGCGCCTCTGCTCTGGCTATTGTCTCTTGTGATTTTGGTGTTTGTTGGTTGAAGATGCTCCGGTTTCTTTCCTTCCAGATACTCCACAGTACGACCGCTATGTAGTTGAAATTGCCTGAGGTGACTGGGTTCCGTTTTATGTTGCAGATCCACTCTTCCAATCGGGTGAGTCCAAGTCTGGATATTCGTAGATGCAGAGGGGCGGACTTCCAAACCTTGGCTGTCCATGAGCAGAGGAGGAGCGTGTGTTCTAGTGTTTCGGCTTCCAGTTTGCACAGGGGGCAGATCGGGGAAGGTACGATCCTTCGGTGGTGTAGATTTTCCATGGTTGCGAGGGCGTTGTTGCATGCGTTCCATAGGAAAATTTTTACCTTGGGTGGGGTCGTGGATTGCCATATAAATTTCCAGAGATCGGGGTTGGCTGTGTAAGATGATGTTGCTTGTGTGTTCTGTGATGAGACGGAGACATTTCGGAATATGAAATACCCGCTTTTTACTGAATAGTTACCTGATTTTGTGTGCGGCCATATCAGTTGATCCTCTTCATTAGGTAAGCCGATGGGTGTGGCTAGAATTTCACGTACCGTTTTGTCTTCAAACATTGAATGAATAAGAGGCTCATTCCATGTTCCTGTGTCTGAGTTGATTATATCCGATACTTTAGTTGGTTCATGATTTGCTGCTGCTCCTCCTATTATGCCGCTTTTTAACCACCTCTCTGTTCTGATTGTTGTTTTTTTTCCATTTCCAGTCCGGTTCATCACCTGAGGAGCAACTGCATCCCTTGCCTTGATGAGGCTCTGCCATCCCCACGAGGGCCTTGAGCCTCTGCCAGCATGCCAGAAATCTCCATGTGAATAATAGAGACCTTTCAACACCTGAGTTACCAGTAAGTCTGGATTAGTGCTTATGCGCCACATTTGTTTTGCTAGCATTGCCATATTGAAAGTTTGCAGGTCCTTGAAACCCATGCCCCCTTCACTCTTTCTAGTTTTTAGCAAGTCCCACTTCCTCTAGTGGATGCCAGCCTTTTTTTCATTGCTTTTCCACCAAAATGCTGCAACTTTTTTCTCGATTGCTTTATAAATCGACGTAGGAATTTTAAAGATTGACATGGCGTATTGTGGGATCGCTTGAATTACTGCTTTCAGAAGTACTTCCTTCCCTGCTTTTGACAACAGTTTTTCCTTCCAGCTATCCAGTTTGGAGTTGACCCGCGCTAGGATCCATGCGAACATGTCTTTCTTGGACTGCCCCCAGTCCGAAGGTATGCCCAAATACTTACCTGTTTTTGTAATTTCTGGCACTCGAAGTGTTGATGCCATGTTTCTCCTTAGAGCTGTAGGACATCCTTTACTGAAATAGATGCCTGATTTGTTGAGGTTTATTACCTGGCCAGAGGCGAAACAGTATTGATTTAAGAGACCAGCCAAGTTTTGACATTCGACAATTGTTCCATGCAGGAAGAAGATAGAATCATCGGCAAAGAGGAGATGCGATAAGGTAGGGCAGTGGTTGTTCAGCTTTATCCCAGTAAGAGTACCGTCCTGTACTGCTTTCTTCATTATAATAGAGAGCACATTAGCAACGATGATGAAGAGGTAAGGTGAGAGGGGGTCTCCTTGGCGCAATCCTCGGGTCGGTTTGAATGATGGTAAGGGTTCTCCATTTAAGTTTATGCTGAAGTTTACTGTGTTGACGCATTGCATGATCCTCTGAATCCAGAAATCACAGAAGCCAAGTTGTGTTAGACAAGCCTGTAGAAAGTCCCACTCGATGCGATCGTACGCCTTTTGCATGTCTAGTTTTAGGACTGCTTGAAATTTTTTCTTCCTGTTACTGGTTCGCAGTCTATGTAGCACCTCCTGAACCATTAGTATGTTGTCCTGAATCTGCCTACCTCCAACAAAGGCGCTCTGTTCCTCTGCAATTATGTGTGGTAGAATTGGTTTGAGCCTGTTTGTGAGTATTTTGGAGATGATTTTATATAGGAAGTTGCATAGGCTTATTGGACGGTATTGCTCTAGTTTTTCTGGCTGTGGGACTTTTGGAATCAGTGTAATGAGTGTGTTGTTTAGTGCAGGATCTAGCTTACCGGAGTTGAAGAAAGACTGTATTTCTTGGAAGATCCCCTTGGAGATTGCTGGCCAATTCTCTTTATAGAATATTCCGTGAAAGCCGTCGGGACCAGGGGCCTTTAAAGCACCTAGCTGTAGCATTGCTGCGGTGATTTCCTCCTCAGTGAGTGGGGCTGTCAAGGTATTGTTCATCCGATCATCAACTAGAGTAGGGATGTTCTGTATTATAGGTTGCCAATCACGGAAGCCCACCGAGGTGTATAGATTCTTATAATACTGTGTTATCATCCCCTGTAATTGCTGTTCCCCCCGAATCCAGACTTCATGTTCATTTTTCAGCATAGTTATCTGGTTTCGACTTCTCCTCTGAACTGTTGTCGCATGAAAAAACCGTGTATTTCTATCGCCCCATTTTAGCCAGCTAATTCGTGATCGCATACCCCAAAACATCTCCTCTTGATGCCATAACTTATCTATTTCTTTGGTAATCTCTTTCTGTTTACCTGATTCTCCGGTGTTTTGTGTTCTGTTCATCAGGTCTTGGAGTTCTCCTTTCAGCCAGTTCACCCTATTCCTTGCATGGCCAAACTTGTGCTTACTCCACTGTGTCAACCTTTGTTGTACTTGCTTCAGTTTAGCAGTCGAGGTAAGATCCTTTGTGAGAGGGTCGTTCCATACTTCTGAGACTATGTTTTTGCTTTCTCCATCTTCGCTCCAGTATGCTTCATATTTAAATTGTTTTCTCTTCCTTCTCTTAGGTTGAGCCAAGGATAACAATATAGGAGTATGATCAGAACCTATTGCCGGGAGAGCAGTGCATTTGGCCTCTGGGTAAGTGATTCTCCATTGAAGCGAGCAGAAAACCCTATCTAGTCTTTCTTTGACTAACTGATCTCCCTCACGTTTGTTTGACCAGGTGTAGGAGCACCCCTTGCTTTCGAGATCCATGAGGGAGCATTGATTGACGAAGCTTCTAAATGCAGATAGTCTGTAAGTTTCAGCTCTGTGTTTGCCTACTTTCTCCCAGTGATTTAATATCTCGTTAAAATCTCCCAAGCACAACCAAGGTATTCGGTAATGCATGCTGACTGAGGATATCTGGTCCCATAACTCAAATCTTTCCCTAAATACAGTTGGAGCATGGGCGAAAATAATTTTCATTTCCTGGTTGATGTTTTTCAGGTGACATTGTGTGAATATGGCCGTGGCTGAGGAGGAGTCAATCGATACCTGCAAATGATCATCCCATAATAGAGCTAAGCCCCCTGCCGTTCCTCTCGGATTGACTATATAACTGTTTTGGAAATTTAGCCTCCTTTTTATTCTGAGCACTTTCTGTTCTGAGTTTTTTGTTTCCATAATGAAAACGATATTGGGCCGTTCCTGAGTCACAGTGACTCGCAATTCCTGGAATGTCAGGGGATTGCCCAGCCCCTGGCAATTCCAGCTTAAAATCTTCATGGGTAAGCTGGTGGCTTATTAGGGCTAGCCACTAGAGCCCATTGGTCTGACTTCTCTGCCACCCAAATAGGTGCATCCACTAGTTGATTAGTTTTCTCTGACAGTTGAGCTGATGTTTGTGCTCCATAGGGACATAAGCGCTTTACTTTTTTTGAAGTTGTTGGCTTGACACTCTTTCTTTTCAACTTTGCAGGGGGGGTCGTCTCCATTTCAATCTCAGCTTCCTTCATCTATTCCTCTTGGAGTGTTAAAATTGATTCTTCATCAATGCAAGTGTTTCCTCACTTCTGGGGACTTCTTTCTTCTATTCGAATGAGTGCTCGAGCTGAGGAGGGCAGGTAAATTTCCTTTCCTGTTGGGCGTGGATCACATACCTGAGTTTGCTGGGATGATGATGAGTTTATTTGCTCTGTTTCAGGCACCGGAGATAGTGGGGTTTCAAGCACTACATCTACATCGTCTAGAGGAATTTCCTTCTTTCCACATAAAATTTTGCCATAAGGGCTTAGCGCCTTCACCTCAGCACGCAGCCAATCCCCGCATCTTGCCGGTAAGTTCTGTTCCGGCCCTGACTCCTTATAAGGTATTTCAGTACAATCCGTCGCGTAGTGACTAATTCTGCCGCATGAGTAGCAGTAATAGGGCAGTCTTTCATATTTAAATTCAACCCACAGCTTCTTATTGTCTAGGTTCACGATTACTCCAGTTTTCAACGGATTTTCTAATGCCAGTGTCACTCGAGCTTTGCCCACTTTGTAGGTACTGTTTCCCTTATCCTCAAGCTTTACTTCAACAACAGTTCCTATTTTGGAGGCTATTTCTTCTATCACATCATGTGTAACTCTCCCATACGGTAAGCCCAAAAACTTTACCCAGAAATCACAGTGATTGAAGTCATAACAAAACTCTGGTGTATCAAGTTCGCACTGCCTAAGGATAAGGGGATGGCTAGAGAAGGACCAAGGCCTTGATTGGAGCACTCTCTGAGCATCTGCTTCTGAGTGAAAAGAGAAAGAGAAGAAACCTGGTTCCAGTGTTGCGCAAGTGAAGTTTTCTGTTCTCCAAGCTTTCCTCATTAGGGTTATGAATGCATTGTAGTTCAAGGCTGGGTTTGTGTAGAATCTGCCGAAGAGTGTTTTCCGGCACTCACTGAGTTTCTCGGGGGAGATAGTACCTGGGAGATCGACAACATCGACTGCACGCCATAGATTTCCCATGCTTTTGCACAGAGCCGCGAGCCTTCTGTCTTCAGTGTTCTGATCTGCCATTTTGTTTGTAGGGGTAGATTTCTGTATGGCTCGTTGATTGATGGAGTTTTGGGTCGATGATTCGTGGATTTATGGGTTGAAGGGAGCTCAGAAGGGTGAATCGGAATAGTGATGGGTAGGGGGAAGATGGCAGAAATTAGGGTTTCGAGAGGGATCGTGGTTGTGCGCCGTAATACCCAAAGATCAGCGGGAGAGGGATGGAAGAATCGAAGCGGACAGATGAGTGAAGATGGAATTTGGGTAAAGCTGCAGGGAACTACCCATTTGGTAGAGGAGGACTACACATTCGGTAGAGAGGAAGCTCCATTCGTGAGCGCATTGTTCAAAACGTTTATTTTATTAGAATTAGAGCAATTCCTTTTCAAGCTTTAAGTTTTTGCATAAGAGCTTTTATAGTTTGTCAAAATTACCGATTTTTCCCTATAGGTCAAATTGTATCAGTTTTGTAGGTCACTCCTTAACCTTGTTTGAAATTCACAAAATTGACCCTGTAGACTTTTTACACTAGGAGTAGCATTGTCCAGGTTGGGTCAGTCCACTCCCTAACCCTAGGACAAATCCGTACAATATTGATCCTCAATTTTTGGGACCAAGGACTGACCCTATTGAGCTTGGGACCAAGGATCGGACCGACCCAGTGGGTTCAGTCTAGTTTTAGGGTCAACCCGAGACCAATCGATAATTTTTTATTTTATTTTTTGTACCCCTTGAAAAAGCGATTGAAGACTGGACAGACCTAATAGGTTTAGTCCAGTTCCAAGATCAACCCGAGACCAACTAATAATTTTTTATTTCATTTTTGTATTACTTGAAAGGGCGATCGAGAACCAGATTGACCCAATGGGTTCGATAACGAGCGAGGTTAGCTAAGAAATGCAAGTGGTGAGGGTCAAGTGAGTTGAGGGTCGAGTGGGGTGAGCATTGAACAGAGTGAGCATCGAGTGTTGAGCGAGGAGGAATAAGCCAAGCGAGCATTGAGTGGCGAGAAGCACGAGTGACCCAAAGCGAGCGAGACGAGTGTCGAGTGGTGAGCAGAGAAGTTGTTTCTTTCGACTTTGGCAAATTGAAGACTAATAGGACAAATAAGACAAAAGAGAACGATGTCAAATTGAAGACTAAGAAGACAAATAAGACAGAAGAAAACGAGTACTAGAGGAGGATGCCATAAGGAGTTGTTTATGTCCTTTTGGATGCCGTGAGAACTTTTTACAAAAATATTTTTCTTTATGACTATTGACGCTTTAAAAGACATTAAAATCTAAGTTATTATAGAACAATGTAAAATTACTTGAACTCCCCACAAGAGTTATTTAATGTTGTTGACACTATTTATTTTAAGGTTTTCTCTAAATAAAAATTATAAATAATATATATATATACCAACCCCAAACTCCCAAGACTAATGACTAACCCGTACACTACTAGTCCAAAAATCCTAGGACCAAGGACCGACCCAATCTTACTGGGAATCGGACCAGGACCGGCAGGGTTGGGTCGGTCCAGGGTTGACCTTGAACTGATGCTCACTCCTACTTTACACGCATGTCCTCAAACTTGTTAGTGTACTAAATTAGACCCCAACGAACAACTTTCATAGTTTTGAGTTTTTGCAAAAAAAGATCCGTACTATGTGAATTTTGCAAAACAAAATTGACCAATGCGGGCCCCCGGAAAAAAAAAAAGGATCAAACACTAGATTTGATTGTTTGTTTCGAGAGGGCACTGGACCAACGAAATGATGCTAGATTTTTACAAAAATTCAATATTGGAAATTTCAAAATCTCAGCTTTAACTTTGATGAAGAAAGTTTTTTTCGAAATCTGAACAGACAAAATCCTAAAAAAAAAAAGGGACAGGGCGGGCAGACTCGAATTTTCGGAAAATTTATGGAAAAGTTCATGAACGTTCAACCTTAGCCTATGAACATCTAATGTATACTCAATCTATTCCCAGCAACATAGGCAATCTTCGAAGTCCAAATGTAGACATTGGAGAGCACCTTCAACTATATTCATCCGAACTAAAGCACACACCATCAAAATCTCATTAAATGTGCACAAAGCAACACCAAAACACCCCCTAAGCATCATACATCTAGCTAAGGGTCATCTAAACACAAACTAACATCTAAACCAAGTCTAACATCACATTGGATATGGCTGGACAACAAGCATATTTTCCAGAAAAACCTAGAAAATCAAATCCAAATATCAGGCGTTCCAGGTCAACTTTCTAATATAAACGAACCTAATACTGCAAATCTTATTGGGCTTAACAATACAACCTAGAGGGAGTAGATAGATTGATTGAAGATAGAATAATAAACTTTCACACAATGCCAAATCATCGCAAGTGCTATTGGTAACAGACATTGTAAATAGGAGATGAATAGATAAACATTATTGGGTGTGCTGATAATAAAGAGATAGAAGATAGCGCACTGAGCTTTATAATGGTTCGGTTTTATCCCCAAATCTATTTGATGTGAACAAGATTGTTCCCATGCCCAATACATTGTTCACTAGACATCAGTAGTGTTCCTTCCATATCTATAAAGATCCTTTCATTGGGTGTGCTGATAACAAAGACATAGAAGGTAGGACACTGAGTTTAATAATGGTTTTGACTTTATCTTCAAGCCTATTGATGTGAAAAAGCTTGTTCCCATGTCCAATACCTTGTTCACTAGACATAAGCAATGATCCTTCCATATTGATAGAGATCCTCTGTAGAGATCCTTCCAGCTTGAATTATAGCACACGAGTTCCTTCCAACTTCACTTTTGTAGAGATCCTTCCAGCTTGTAAACATCTCCATGCCCAATACCCTGTTCCATAAACATCAGCAACGATCCTTTCATATCGTCAGAGTATTTCCAAGTATGACAAAGCACTCAACATCACACCTAATACTGATTAAGACACCATATGCATTGTGGCTTGTGTATATATCACCTAGTAATTCTCAACAAGTACACACATTAGTAGCCTTCGATTGTCTTTGTCATCTTTAAAAGAACTTAAGTGATTTTCCCAACAAATCTAAGATAGACTAACCATCTAACATGGAAATGGTCTCTAGAACATGCAAAGGTAGGTTTTGTGACATTGAAAACATGTGGTCTAAACATGAAATTTCTTTAAGGCTTGCACTGCCCATTTGATTTCTAGGCCGATTTAAGGTTGACTGACCAGTTACTTCATGTCCTAGGTAGAAAATCAAACAAAGATTGGAGTTTGTACTCCAATTTTAGACTATATTCAACACCTAGCGTCCTAGGACAATCCTTAAAAATTTTGGACTAAAATAAGAAAACTTACCTTATTTTTTAGCACCAATTGGAAATGGGCTGGCATGGAAACTTCTGGTGGTTTGTTGAAGGAGCAGCCACCACCACCACGTCGGGAACAGGGAGAGGTCCCGATGGCAAGAAGAGGGCAATATGCTGAGGCCAGCAACTGGCCAAAATCCAGCCAGGAAGCTGATGGCAAGTAGCACATCCTTCAAGCCGGGAGCTCGAGGGCAAACAAGGGAGAGGGGGAGGGGGAGGGAGAGAGAGAGAGCACTCCTTGGGGGTAGCTATGGGGAGCTTTAGGGTGTTTGATGTTTTGTCTATGAAGCACAGACACATTGCTCGTGCTTCTGTGTCGTGTCCAACATGTGTCGGAGCGTATCGGACACGTCGACACGCTTGGACACGGTCGGACGAGAAAATATTGGGTACCCTAACAATGCCACGTCATCGGTGTTCTGAACGATTCATTGCGCGACACGTGTCCCGGTGTCAGTCCACGTCGTCCACTTCTCCGTTTCGAACCAGCGCGCGGGAGCTTCTCTCTCTCCTCTCTCCCTGGCCCACCTCTCTGCACCTTTTGACGCTCTGCTCTCCTCTGCTCTCCTCTCTCTCCTCTCTTTCTCTCTCCCCGTTCTCCGTTCCGTTGCGGGGAGGGAGAACAAAATTGCGACGGTTCAGAGGAAAACATAAAGTCCCCTCTGCTCTCTCTCTCTCCCCCCTTCGACAGCCCTCCACCTCCGCCTCTGCCGGTTGCCTCCATTGCCCCTGACGCCGACGCCGACGCCGACACCGACGCAGCCTACGCCTCCCTCTCGTGACCTCTTGTCGGTTTTATCTCTCTTTCGTCCTCGAAGGCGCGCCTCTCTGCCAGCAAACCGCGACGCTGACGCCCCTTCGCCGGTTGCCTCTGTCGCCCCCAACTCCGACGCCGACTTCTCTGCCTCCGCCTCCCCCTACGCGGTCGACGCTGTCGCCGACGCCCCTTCGCCTCCCTCTCGCGACCTGCGCTCCGCTCTCTCCCTCTTTTCTCTGCGGAGTGCCCTTACTGGCCAACCCCGACGCCGACGTGCTCTCGCGTTTTGGCCTCCCTCTCGGTGAGCGAAGGTCGCGCAGCTCGCTCTGCTCGCTCTTTCTCTCTTTCCTTCATGAAGCGCCTCCTGCTTCTGAATGCGGACGCCGTCGACGCCGTCGCCTTCCCAAGCCCCATCGATAGGCGGTCCATTGGCAACTCCCGTACGTTCGAAGGTTCGTTTTCATTGTTTTTTTTTGTTTTGTTTTTTTTTTTTCGGGATTCTACTTAGTAGAAATCGGTGCCATGTTAATGTTGAAGTTTAATTCCAAAGGTGTAACCCTGTTGTGAAGGATAAGATCAAAATTTCTCTCTAAGATCTACCTTCTTGGTCCACTGATCTATCAGGAATAGGTAGTTTACTTATGCAAATTCATTGCAGCTTGGGCTGTTTAAACCAACAAATACCTCTTATTTTGTTCATGTGCCAACAAGAGATGTGGTGGGACATCCTCACAAGCATGGAGCCAGAAGCTTATCTCTCTGTTTGCTTTGCGAGAGAACCACTGAAAATTGCTGGTTTCTTGTGTTTAGCTGAATTTGACACAGAGACTGACCAATTTGTGAAGATGAGTAATTTCACGTTTCTCCCTGTCTTTTGATGCATTTCTGTTCATAATCAAGTTTGGCGAAGTTGGATTGCTACATGAGGGTATTCTTTTTGGTGTATTGCTGGACACGCAACTTCTACCCATTGTGCATCCTTTTGGGGAGGAAAATTTGGTATCCATCAAGAAAATGCAAATTGTGCAAATCTAGGAAGAGGATTTAATTTTTACTGGTAGGATAGCGTGCCTTTTGGATGTTTAGGGAAAAAGACATATGATTTCTAATCAACTGGGGTATAGAGTTAACATATATATTTCCTTCTTGGATCTTGAATCCCTAGCCTGCCATACAAATTAGGATGGAGTGTAAAATATGTTCTCTTCGATTATGTTTGCGTTCTTAGAGTGCTGTTTTCTCACATTATTGCTATTGGTGGTTTGAAATTTTAGTTTGATGAAAGAGTTCCTTTGTAATTCCATTTTCTAGTATGTTCATATTAATAAGAATAATTGATTTTGTAATTGTTGATTTTTTGGTTGGATGACTTGGGCAGAAAAATATTTAAAGAATAAAAAAATCCGAGAAGCAGAAGAGGCAGCATGGCACTCAAGAATAACAAAGGTGATTTAATATTTACTCTACCAGTGCCCCTTATGATTTTGTTTTTGATGCTCAATTTTTACGTGTAGCTTGTAATCTTGATATATAGCTTGTGTTATATTGGTTTCTTGTGCAACATACCCCTAAAATTCCTCTGCTTTGTGATGCAGACTGTTATAAGGGTACGGTTTCCTGAGAATCATACACTAGAGGCTACATTTCATCCATCAGAGAAAATAGAGAGTTTGATTGTTCTCCTCGAGAAAGTGGTAGCTAAACCTGAACTGCCATTTTATATATGTAAGTTTGCTTACGTGATGTAACTAATTTGCAATATTTCAATGATTTCAATATTCATGTCTCAAGAATGTGTTTTTGGAAGCTAAAGCATAACGAAAATATCTGATCACGTTTCAGATACTGCTCCACCCATAAAGCAAATAAAAGACTTGTCTCAGGACTTTTACTCTGCCGGCTTCATTCCTGGTGCAATAGTTTATTTTTCATATGACACTCGGAAAGGTTTGTATGCTTATTATTGACCTCTAATGTAGTATCTTCCTTTTTCTTTATGCTTGCCACGGGTTGCTTCTTCGTGTTATTTAGAGTGGCTCATCTTTAAGCTGTTTTAAAGAAATAAAATTGAGTTTTACTGTGTGCTTAAGTGATCCAAAACTACCCTGAGTGCAGTTAACTTTTTTCTTAGCACCTCAAAGCTGAAGCACATTTACAGGTCCTTCTTGTTAATCTGCCTTGGGTATACTAACGCATACTGAAAGATGACCCACTCACATGAACTACCAACCGCTGCACGTTTGTGGCGATGTCAATCGGATAATTTGTTTTGCTTATCTTGTCATATGCTCTTCCTTTACCAACCTTGATTCTATATTTACAAGTAAGTCTTAAGAGTAAACATATATGCGACCTTAATGAGTGACCGTGAACTTGGGAATCCAATTCTACACTTACATTTATTTCTGTGACCGCTAGTATTGTAAGGCTCAAGTGCTTGTTGCTTCTTCCTTGGGGTGTGGCATCGACCCTGCTAACAATACTATGAACATGGATCATAATCCTTTGACATTTCTTCTTCTCTTTTGACTTCTTCCTTGTCAAATGATGCTAAATTTGACCGATGCTTATTTATCATTTGGTTGGAAACAGGAAAGGATCAAGTTTTCTCGAGAGCTGCAACCCACGAGGTGTAATTGATAAGACGCACAGTAGTATAGACACAGAATCTAGAAGTCCCCCCATAAGGTAAGACGCACTTTTGTGAAGCTCAAATTAAATATTATCATGTTACAGCATTGTAGTTCTCTTGATTTGCATATTTACTTCTTACATGATCAGAATATAGGTAACTATATCAAAATTAATGTTGTCCCTTTAAAGGCATCATATTATCTAGTCTCTTCTTCTTTCTTTTTAGGGTTAGATGTTGTTTATTTGCAGAAGCATTTGAGAAAGCAATAAAGCATGGTAACTGTGTTCTTTCGAAAAGCTATCACAATGGAAAAACATATCAATAGATTTTTGGTGAAAACGTTGCTTAGATTGACTTTGGAATCTTAGGCAGCATATATATTAATGAAGTGACGCACAATAGTGAAGCCAAGGATCTTGCATACCCTACTTGTATCATTGCATAGGTGTAGATCTTTAATCTCATCAATTTTATTTCTACTTTGCCTCTTTGTAAGACATTTTCTTCCAAATTGGAGATGTTTGTATGTAGTGCTCGATTACAAATTATAAGTTTAATTTTGATTTGTGGAAGTTTGGTAGACCGAAATGAGAAAGCTTACGTTTTTTTTTTCTTGGTTGTAGATTTATTTTGTGGTATGTCAAGTCGCAACAATCTTTAAGACGAAATAAATGACATTGGTTCTTGGCTCACGGGATTGGAGGTCTTTGAGGAAATTGAAAGCTTGCCGTCTATTTGAAAAAGGAACATTCAAATGGCTGAATCAGAGGTAATTTTTCATGCATATTATGTGAAACCTATTATACTTTCGTAAGTAACGTGTTGGATGATATCTTGCTTGTAAAAACATTATATTACTTACTTTTTATTTCAAAACTTGCAGCATGAAACTTCTCATCTTGCACATGTAATGCGTGATATGGAAAAAGATTATGAGTTTGCGATAGGAATGGTTTTTTCAAATGAACTTGAAGCATATCACACGTATGTAGCTTATGCAATTGGCAAAGGATTTGGAGTGAGGAAGGATAATTTGTTAAGAAATCATAAAGGAGAAATAACTCGACGGACTTTCGTGTGTAATTGTGAGGGGCATCCTATCAACTCATCTGATCAAGAAAAGAAATTTCAAAGGTCTGAAGTTAGATGTGGTTGTCCTGCTCGTATCAAATTTAAGGTTGACAATGGTGTCTACGAAGTCATTGAGTATGTTTCCACGCATAATCATCCATTTATTCCGGAAGGTCATAAGCATATGATTAGATGTGGAAGAATGATATCCGATACTTGTAAGGGTGTTATAATTGATATGATTAAAGCTGGTATTGGGGGGACTTCGACATACAAGTTTTTAGCAAATGAAGCGGGAGGAAGTAAAAACTTGGGTTTCAACTTGCGTGATTGTCAGAATTTTTTGCAGACCAAAAGATCCATTGACATTAGTGGGGGAGATTGTCAAAATGTTCTAAATCATTTTCATCGCATGCAAATGAAAAACCCGATGTTTTTCTATGCTGTTCAAGTAGATGAAGATGGTAAAATGACAAATATATTTTGGAGGGATAGTTTATCCAAATATGATTATGACTGTTTTGGTGATGTGCTTGTGTTCGATACCACGTATCGTACCAACAGATATAATTTGATTTGTGCACCTTTTGTTGGAGTTAATCACCATTGGAAGAATATTTTGTTCGGTTGTGCATTATTGCTAGATGAGACTGCAGAGTCATTTATTTGGTTATTTGAGGTATTTTTGAAGTCTATGGGAAACAAGGCTCCAAAGACTATATTCACTGATCAAGACCAAGCTATGGCAAAAGCCATTAGAATTATGTTTCCAAATACACAACATCGATTATGCACTTGGCATATTGGGAAAAATGCCCATCAAAACATTCCAGATCTTTATCGTAATCCGAGTTTTAAGGATAAATATTTCTCGACACTTATGTATAGATGCAGATCAGAGGATGAATTTGAATCTACTTGGAAGGAAATGGAAGACGAGTGGGGTACTAAGAATAACAATTGGCTTCAAAGATTGTACAACCTTAGACATAAGTGGAGTTTAGCCTTTGGTTGTGATACCTTTACACGTGGTATAACATTGAGTCAAAGGAGTGAGAGCACTAATAATGTCTTCCAACATACAGCGACCAAGACATCGTCTGTTGTAGCATTGGTCCATCAATATGAAGAACAACTAAAGCACATGAGAGAAATTGAAAGTCAAGATGATTATAATTCTCGTGGGAAGCCCAAGTTGCAGGTTTCTAAAAATGGGATCTTAGGACATGTTGCGAAATTGTATACTCGTACCATCTTTAAGAAGTTCAATGTAGAATTTGTGGAAAGTCTCGGTGAGCAAGTTTCAGGCACTACATTCGATGGATCGATTTATTTATATACTCTGAAGTGTTCGGGGATTGAACGTGAAAATGTTGTCAAATTTAATCCCGTAGACTTTTCAGTTTTTTGTGATTGTAAATCATTTGAATTGAAAGGGTGGTTGTGTCGCCATGCCTTGAAAGTGTTGAATGATAACATATTGGTTACGAGTGTTCCATCTTCTTATATTTTGAAAAGATGGACCAAGGGTGCCAAAGAAGGAATTGTGAATGATGAATGTCAGCAAATGTCTTCAAGTTCATCTAAATTTAATCGGTTTTCCACGTTAATGCAAGAATCTTTTGAATTGATGAGTTTGGGAGCCGAAGATGTAAATACTATGACTATAGTGAGAACAAACATGAATAAAACGAAGGCTAAAATTGCATCATACAAAGCAAGTGTGGTTGTCACTGATGATGCTGTCCCTGATGACGATGATGATATTGAGGATTCTTGTGAGATTTCAGTTTCGGACCCTATTCGAAGAAAAAGAAAGGGAATAAGCTATGGAAGGCTCAAAAGTTCAAGTGAGAAAAAGAATAAAAAATCTAAGAAAGGAACACCCCCCACGCGAATAGAAAGTCAAGGTAAGTCATGTATTATTCTACTTAATGTGATTGTTAATTTCTTCGCTTATGTTATATAATGCTAATTAACATATTTATTACTTTGTGATGTAGAATTGGCTATCCAAGCGACACATAATGAAAGTCATTATCCAAACTATTCGAGTAATTCAAATGTATCTCGAAGTGCCTTTTATCCTAGCAATGTCGACGGTCCATCGGTAAATCTAAATTTTCACAGTTAGATATATTGCAATTTGTATTTACATCTTACTAATTTTTTTTTTTTTTTTTAACATAGGTGCAGCAGCCACCATGTTTCATGCCTCCAAGGATTATGAATGGGTTTTCCCCATTTCCCAATCAGGTTTATTTAGTAGTTTGATGTATTAATTTATCTATAATGGGCCGTGCCTTTCTACGACTATAGATAACATATCATTTGTTTTATGTAGATGCAATACCCATATATTATGCCGCCAGGGAATATGAATGGATATTTGCCATTCACTAATCAGGTGATTATTATGAAATCATTTTAGATCCTAATGTTATATGATATTGTTTTTAATATTTTAATATTTATTGTTAATGGTTTCTTATGAATAGATGTTGGCGTATCATAATAGATCTCACGGAACCATTTTGAGTCAGGTATAACTCGCCCTTTCTCTTATGAAACCATAATTTAGCCCTACTTGGAATGTCTATCGCTTTTAGTTCCTATGTGAAATAATCTTCTTGTAGGGAGCGATTCTTAATGGTTTATAACATACGATGTCTGGTGCATAGGAGAGTAATATTAGAATAAAATATTTGCAAGTAATGCCGCATCTCATATGATATTATCTCACTAAAACTATAATGTTAGTGTCTTGTGAGGCTTTTGTATTTTTTAATGTTTGTCATGTCAATGCAATGGCCAATTTACAAAGAGCAAACGAATTTTTTCTGATTCAAAATGGATAATTGTATTGGTCAAGGAAGAAGGTAGAGATCTGAGTTGAATTTAAAATGGGAAAGATGCATCCAGCCTATTCATGTAAAGTGATGGGAGCACTATGTTATGCTATTACAATGAGACAATGAGAAGAGTAAGATGAGTAGTGACACGATCATATGCTTAATTGTTACATGTTCACAGCTAATTGGTGATGGACGTACTACATATAAGAGCAACCACGATGTCTTAATAGAGCATTTTTATTTTCGTTGTTCGCTTCCCCTGGCTCTTTTGAGACATTTATCTTGACATGTTGTTTAGTAAAATGTAAATAAAATGTTTATTCTATTGTATAGGGGTCATCAAACTCTATTGAGCATCCTGTGATGAATGAATTCAACAATTCTGAAGAAACACATACCGATTGGCCGAAGTAACTTACAATTCTTGGATGGGACGACCCCACCGTAAAGTCGCCTCTACCTCTGAACTATTTTTTAGCATCACTTTTCTGGGAAGGTTTCTGTCTTTTCATCCAATGAACCAGGCTGCCGCCTTTGCCATCATTTTTCATCACAGGAGAGTGACAGTGAAACTCTAGATTTGTCATCATTTTTTCCTAGCCATTTTGCTGCCTTGCAGCTATTATAGTAGAAAGATGTTGATTTTATGCCATTTCATTTTCTATATTCTTCTTGTCATTAAAGTGCAAAATCTAGGGGATTGAGATCGTCATCATGTGCACATTGGATGTTGTGCTAAGGAAGAAAGCTTTTGATGTACTGGAAAGGGTTAGTGTTTTTTACTTAAGATGTCTGCTCTTGCATCACTAAACAACAATGACCTGCTCAAGAGGAAATTGAAGCAGCGGAAGAGCTTTTGAAGCATAGGAGAGTGAGAGTGAAACTCTAGATTTCTCATCATTTGTTCCTAGCCATTTTGCTGCCTTGCAGCTATTATAATGAAAGATGTTGATTTTATGCCATTTAATTTTCTATATTCTTCTTATCATTAAAGTGCAAAATCTAGGGGATTGAGAACGTCATCATGTGCACATCGGATGCTGTGCTAAGGAAGAAAGCTTTTGATGTATTGGAAAGGATTAGTGTTTTTTACTTAAGATGTCTGCTCTTGCATCACTAAACAGCAATGAACCGCTCAAGAGGAAATTGAAGTAGTGGAAGAGTTTTTGAAGCATAGGTAAGGGGTTTTGGCTCCAATAGGTAAGGGGTTTTGGCTCCAAAATTGCCGAACTCATTATATGGCCGATATTTGCTAATTTGCCTATAGATCTTCAAGCAAAGATATTTTAACCCACGCCAGAAGGTGCTGGTAAGGTGGTCCTTGCGACAAATGGTTTTAAGGTTGTATTTATAATTGATTCGTGCAGAGCATAACTGGATACATAATGTGGACGGGGCTCCCAACGTTTCACTTGGACAAAATGTCCGGATGAGGATAAAGCAATTCGCTTTTATGAATAAGTTCAAGAAGAAAGTTCTCAGAGTGAGTCCTTGAACATTGCCTTGTTGGATTTCATTGCTGTTCTTAGTGCAAAGTTAAACTTGAATCATGTTTGCCGCATTGTTAATGTAGGTAGTAGCAGACAATTTGCCTGATGAGCAAGTGGATCATATCAAAGAGATGTTCGACGTGATGGACACCAATAAAAATGGAGATTTGACATTTGAAGAGTTGAAACATGGCTTGCACAAATATGGACAGCAAGTTGCTGATCCTGATGTGCAGATGTTGATGGACGCAATAAGATCACCTATTCAACAGCTTAGCACATTTTGAATTCTTTGACAAGAATTGAAGTGGATATATTGAATTCAATGAGTTGAAAGAAGCTTTGATAGATGACAATCTTCGTCCGAACAACGAAAACTTTATTGAAGACATCATTTCCGATGCTGATCTAGATAAGGTAATACATAACAAGAGCAACTTGCAATTTGGAATCTATGTATATCTTGTTCATATACGAAATAGACTGTTCATTATGTGATGGATGTATTCCAGGATGGTCGAATCAGTTATGATGAATTCAAGGCCATGATGAAAATGGGCATGGACTGGAAAATGGCTTCACACCAGTAGTCAAGAGCGATGCTGAACGCGCTTAGTCAGAAGATGTTCAAAGACAAACCTTCTTCTCTCATAGGCTAAAAGATGTTCCACCCATGGCTTCTCTCATAGGGTATTGGGAAGGAGGCATTGTACAAAATCATTGCATTGGTTTGCTAGTGTAGGGACATAAGTGCTGTGAAAATTTTGAAGAAATTGGGTATAAATAGTCAGATTCCTACACCGCTTGGCATTTAATTTTTATGTTTTTATTTTCCCTAATTAAAGGGAATATCAATTGAAACTACTCATCAGAGTTGGTTTGCAATGCCCATCCTAATCAACTTAAGGAATTTGGAGCCCCATGTTGCGTCAACCTGACCATCTCCATTAGCATATGGTTATCAGTGTTAAATGCAAAGACATGTCATTGTAAAGTCGCATATTAACTTGCAAATCTCATATCATAGGATACTAGATCTTCTGGCTCATATCGAGTGAAATCACCGCAAGTTTGAATACAGAACACATGATATATTGTAAAACTCATCTACGTCCGTCAATTTCATGAAGTGAATTCACACCTTAAGCCCCTTCATAGATCGTAGCACCTGTCATTTAGATAAAATACGTTGGATGATATCATCTAGGCGTGTATATCAAATATACTGACGAAATGAACCATTACATATGTACTCATATAGACCAAAATTTCAAATCATAACTTAAATATTGCAAATAAACTAAACAACTTGAGCTCATCCATCGATACCAGGAATCTATTAAAATTAAGATACATAGCTCTATATGCTTCGCAACATTCAAATAAAGCTCATAAGAGACCCATCCAAGCTTCAAAGCAACTATTGCTGTTGTCCACAAACAAACGTGTCATGTTCCCATTAAAAGTACATTGCTTTTTCATGTAATGAATGACTGAACCCATGCGTTCGTTGATTGTGCACGTTCATATGAGAACTACAATTCTACTTCAGAAAAATTATCTGTTTGAAGCCATCATACACAAGCAGAATCATCCTTTTGGTTTTGCGAACCATCTTGAGTAAAAATAGTCTTGAGTGAGAGCGCCCCTACGCATCCAACAGAATACGAACTCTGAAGTAATTCCTTTCAAAAAAAGGGTTAGATGAACTCCAATAGACAAAGTAATATGCGAAATATAAGACAAATGGAGTACATTTGCCTCTTCCAGCAGCAAATACATGAAATATTAAATGATTGGTGACAGTCACTATTTCTTTCTCTTTGCCGAAGTAGTACGGTACTAAGGATGAAACCCTACAGCCTATATACATGGGCCGGCATTATAGGCTGCCACCATCAACACACAACAACAATAAACAAAGCCAGAAGCTGTTGCTGCTCGTGCTTTAATCAGTCAGCACACCACACCAACAGTTGAGCCTCCTAATAATTGATTTGTCACTGCGAACTTCAACAGTTCATACCAATAATCCCCTTATAGGACACTGCCCATGCGCTTGAACTAGTTCCTTGTCCATGAAAGTCGTGTTTCTGGTGAAAACCATCCTTCTTTGTAGATTTTCCTGTCACTGCCCTCATCGGCAATGCTAGGAAATCTGGCAAGTGGTTGCAGATTTAACATTAGCATACGTGCAATGATTGCAGGACCAGTGAGACGGGTCATCGGTTCGGCTGGAACCAACTCGAGTGCCGGCAGTTCCTTTTCCCCTTCCACCACCTCTGCTTGGCTTGCTGCTCCCTCCATTCTTAGAGCTCGCTGCCCTGCTGCAACCACCATGGGAATCCACATCTGATAGCCCATTCTCCAATGCTCTCACGAGGTTCTCAAAGTAGTTTCTGGTCACACTGTAGCAACAAAAACAGATGTAAGAATGTCAAACGCATGTCTCTGTGCACACATGGGCTTTCCTTCTGGAAGTCACACCAGAGGCTATTAAGAAAAGTATCTACATAAACTACATTGCAGCTGAAGTAAAGAGGGCCACCGATTTTTCAATAAAAGGAGAGCGTGTTTGTGATGGGAAAACAGCTCCGAGAATTCTTGATTCCCAATAGTACTCTATGAACTTAAATAAATAAACAAATAATAGTCCAACAGCCTTATAACAACCAACCAATGCCATATGCACTGGAAGATCATATTCTTGGTAAGTCCACTGTCCAGGTTTGCCTTTCGAATCAACATGCATAAATAAATCAAAAGGAGAATTGCAGTGGCTAAACTTAGTATTTTTCCTAAAATAAGAAAAAAGAAATGACACATTTAGAATTGTTGTATGTTCAAACTTCAAACTAACATGGGTGACATCATTATCCTCTAGACAAATCATCCAATTTAGCATTATTGGATCTCCTCCAGAGAAATTATGTGAATGCACTAACCATACGATAGCAAGAACAAGCATATCCATCTATTAAGAAATTCCAAGGATTCCAAATTTAACTACAGAAAGGACATAATTGTGGAACTCCTGTATGCAGTCGACTGGTTGATTTTAGAAGGTCCAAAGGTTACACCATATATGATAGCCCTTTAGGCCATCAAATATGGTAAAACTACTGATAAAAGCATGCCCAAATAGGACTATCTATGTCCAACCTAGTAAGTAAGTCACATAAAACAGTCTTGTTTCTTGAAAGAGGAAAGACCACACAATCCGTTGTACACCATTGTCATAGAACCCAAATGATGGCAAATTCTACATGCTTAAAGTTATCTGTACTAGTTCATGTTTTCAGATTCAGCACTGTTCTTCATGATCCACTGTGCCACAGTGCCACATTCTACTGAACGGTCCTCTGTACACTGCAACAGATCAAATCAAAAGTATGTCAACACACTACTTGCTACATATTGATACAAGAAATTTCCAAGAAGAAGCTTACATTCCAGCAAAAGTTGAAAGAGCATTGGCAGGAAACATCGTATCCTTCACGGCCAGCAAAATATTCTACAGCGTATTCACAACCAGGGGCAGGACACCACTTGGTATGGCAGTAGGAAAATGAGGTAAAGGAAATTATATTTCATATAATATGCACCCAGTAGTGCAAAGTCATTATCACACTTAAAAAATAAAAGAAACTTCACACAAAGAAAAAGAATACGGTTGCACATATACCTTTCTATTGTCTTCAATGTACGAGCGAAGAAGATATTGAGAATACTTTTTCTTATCTTCTTTAGGCGCTAATAGATTTATCATGTCTTGACCGACTACAGAACCACAAGATGGATAAGGACATCTCAATGTTAAACATCCACGACCATCGTTTTTTGATGTGCTTATGTAACCTATCACAATGCTCGCATTCATTAAATGACAGCAAAGACGCAGGAGTAAAAGCATGTAAATTTCTAAGGTGCACAGTTAATCCAAAGAAATACTTCCAAGAGAGGCTGCTTCCCAGAGATGATGATATCACATGACGTGGTCATGTGGTACTTAACTGAGACTCACTTCCCACAACCCATCGCGAATCCTCTTGTTCCATCTGGCATGCGAGGTCCCAGAGGCTGCTTCGCCACAATTGCATTCTCATTACTGGTGAGACTGTTTAAAGAAGAGCCCCCAAATGATTTCCCCGATTATTCTGATGGTATTGGCCTCCTCTACGTCCTCTTCCCCGGACTCAGCCTCGGCTCTGCCCTTCCCCTGCATTGTCATGGAATCCAAGTTTTCAAACTGATGCTCAACCAATAGCGCTGCCATACAGAAGTCTAACCAAAGGTCCAAATTTGCGATTTTATTTGGCATCATTTTAGTTTTAAGATTGAGACAACACTCACCATATTCCCCTAGAAGTGAGCATCAGATTGCTCAAAAGACTCCTCAAGTTGTTGCTCTGGTCGTTGCTCAGATATAGAAGCATCTTCTTCTTCCCAGGGTTCTTCTCCATCATGTCCCTTCTTCCCCATGCTTGAGAGGGTTTTGCCTAGAAGCGGGAAAAACCAACAAAGATGAATTATCACAGTTTAGCAGAGTGCATTAAACCCAAACAAATCTTCAATCAATATTTTTATTAAAATCTCAAATGCATGCACATAACACAGTATGAAGTGAAGATCCCCAGTCTTTGTCACCCAGCTTTTAGCAAGACCGCAGTAGAAATTACCATGCATAGAATGAGAAGTGAAGTCAAGCATACATTCGAGGCTTTCAACTAGAAAGATTTTTAACTATAAGAAATCTGCCATCCCAACTACACTGAGGTAACACTGATTCTACAGAAAAATGTTAATCTTTTTACAGTCACATTCATTCAAAATTTTTTTGCACCACATACTGTGAACATGCAAGTAGCATTAATTCAGTCGCATCAAAAGCAGGATGAGCAGACCCTATATTCCTAAGTAGAAAATGTTAGTTCTTATCAGTGACTTTCTATGCATGATTTCATTTGCATGATTTCATTTCTTTTCACATCACAGACATTGTCAACCTGTAAGTGCCGTTTATTCAGCCAAAAAAGGGACAGGCAGCTTTTGAATGTGGTCATTTTTTCGATTTTCAAAATGATGGCTACCTATTTTTTTACCATGGATTTACATAAATTTGGAAACTAATGCTTTTGTGCAACTAAAGAAGAAAAAGAGGAACACATACCCTGTGTCTATGCATTAAATGAACCCTTAGGCCACTTCTCTAGTTCCCCTCATCATTTAGCTCTTCAACATGCAATAATAGGACATGTACATTTTAATTATGATGAGAACATTATACATCATGATTCATCTTATTGATAGAGGGAGTACTCACTGTTTTCTCAGCTACATTGATGGATTCATATTGCACAAAAGCATGCAACTGCATAAAATATACAATGTTAGATATTAAGGACCAATCTGGATTGACATTTACTTATTGCTTAATCTAAAATTCACGCACTTTGATTCTTTCAGTCTGAAACTCCTTTAATTTTCACAGCCCTTTAATGATGGCACATAGACTCACATCAGATTTTTCATTATAGTTTAAAAATTGAAAAATATTTTAAATTTTGGCGGAAAATTAAAAAAATACCTTTTGCTTTTACTTAAGTCCAAAAAAACATGCCTTAAACTTTCATGAGCACACTTGACTATAAAAGAACATTGATTGTGCTTAATCAAAATTCAACACGATAGGCTACAGATGATTATCTTTGTTGATATCCGATAGAAACGAACACAGAGACAAGGGCCACCAGACACTTCATCAATCCATGATTCTAAACTATAGAACAGAAACACAATACAAAATAATGCATGATGTTAGTATAGAGTCTCATGCAACCAAAATAGAGGACCAACCACTACAGTGATTAATAGTAAAAAAGATAAAAGAAAAATCAAAACAGTGATAAGAGGTTTGAATAGTTCATCTCCTCAGAAAGCTGCGAATACCTTGTTAGTATAATGCACGCCATCAGCCTTTCCCAATCTGGGTACTGCAGAAGCTCTCCCATCGGAAGCTTGAGGCTGATGGCCTGCATTATACTAACAGCATGATCTTGAAGAACTAAGTATGACAATACCTTGAAAATGCGCTACCAAAACTTAAAGGCACACAAGTTCGCCATTAACATCGCCTCCTTTTGATTAATTGGGGGTTGTTAGTATCTCCACTAAAGTAGCAATTTATGCACTGTCTGAACTGGAAAGAAATGGGGAATAGCAAATAAGAGTAAAGTTTTTTTTCCAGTTGATGGATCTAGAATTGCACAATTTGCATTTTCTTGATGGAGAGTACCAAATTTTCCTCCCCAAAAGGATGCACAATGGGTAGAGGTTGCGTGTCCAGCAATACACCAAAAAGAATACCCTCATGTAGCAATCCAACTTCGCCAAACTTGATTATGAACTGAGATGCATCAAAAGATAGGGAGAAACGTGAAATTACTCATCTTCACAAATTGGTCAGTCTCTGTGTGTCAAATTCAACTAAACACAAGAAACCAGCAATTTTCAGTGGTTCTCTCGCAAAGCAAACAGAGAGATAAGCTTCTGGCTCCATGCTTGTGAGGATGTCCCACCATATCTCTCGTTGGCACATGAACAAAATAAGAGGTACTTGTTGGTTTAAACAGCCCAAGCTGCAATGAATTTGCCTAAGTAAACTACCTATTTCTGATAGATCAGTGGACCAAGAAGGTAGATCTTAGAGAGAAATTTTGATCTTATCCTTCACAACAGAGTTACACCTTTGGAATTAAACTTCAACATTAACATGGCACCGATTTCTACTAAGTAGAATCTCGAAAAAAAAAAAAACAATGAAAACAAACCTTTGGACGTACGGGAGTCGCCAATGGACCGCCTATCGATGGGGCTTGCGAAGGCGACGACGGGAGGCGATGGCGTCGGGGGCGTCTGCGTTCAGGAGCAGGAGGCGCTTCGTGGAGGAAAGAGAGAAAGAGCGAGTAGAGCGACCTTCGCTCACGGAGAGGGAGGCCAAAACGCGAGAGCACGTCGGTGTTGGGGTTGGCTAGTAAGGGCACTGCGCAGAGAAAAGAGGGAGAGAGCAGAGTGCAGGTCGCGAGAGGGAGGCGAAGGGGCATCGGCGTCGGCGTCGGCGTCGGCCGCGTAGGGGGAGGCGAAGGCGGAGAAGTCGGGGTCGGAGTTGGAGGCAATGGAGGCGACCGGCGGAGGGGCGTCGGCGTCGTGGTTTGCTGGCAGAGAGGCGCGCCTTTGAGGACGAAAGAGAGATAAAACCGACAAGAGGTCACGAGAGGGAGGCGTAGGCTGCGTCGGTGTCAGCGTCGGCGTCGGCGTCAGGGGCGACGGAGGCAACCGGCGGAGGCGGAGGTGGAGGGCCGTCGAAGGGGGGAGAGAGAGAGAGCAGAGGGGACTTTATGTTTTCCTCTGAACCGTCGCAATTTTGTTCTCCCTCCCCGCAACGGAACGGAGAACGGGGAGAGAGAAAGAGAGGAGAGAGGAGAGCAGAGCGTCAGAAGGTGCAGAGAGGTGGGCCAGGGAGAGAGGAGAGAGAGAAGCTCCCGCGCGCTGGTTCGAAATGGAGAAGTGGACGACGTGGACTGACACCGGGACACGTGTCGCGCAATGAATCGTTCAGAGCACCGATGACGTGGCACTGTTAGGGTACCCAATATTTTCTCCAGTCGGACACATGGTTAATGCGTGTCGGAAAATCCGACACGTGGTCAAATACGTTTTGACACGCGTGTCCAGAAGATGGAGGGAGGAGGCGAGGGCGAGGGAGCAAAGACGAGCTGCGAGCGATGGCGAGCTTGCAACGAGGCTACGAGTGACGGCGAGAGGTGAGGGCGAGGGAGTAGAGACGAGGTGCGGGCGAGCCCTCGACGAGGCTGCAAGTGACGGCGGGAGGTGAGGGCGAGGGAGCAGAGACGAGGTGCGAGTGACGGCGAGCCCGCGACCAGACGGCGAGCCCACGACCAGGCTGCGAGTGACGGCGAGAGGCAAGGGTGAGGTAGCAGAGACAAGCTGTGAGCGACAGCGAGCCCGCAACGGCGAGAGATGGAAGAGGAAAGGAAAGCGGTCGTGCGGCGAGGAGGAGGAGGAAAATGAGGGCTGGCTAGGTTTTTCGATAAGAAAATTAAAAAAATAAAATAAAAAGGAGATCTGATGGATGGCGTGAGTTTTAATTTTGGGGGGAGGTAAAGTGAAGTGACGGCTTATCTGTCACTATCACGTGGGGAGGAAAATAAAAGTGTAATAATTTTGGGGGTGGACGAGGGAAAGTAGAGAGGAGGGGTGTGGGGCTTTTTTTTTAAAAAGAAAAATAAATAAATGACATTAAAAAATAATTTTTGAAAAATAAAAGTATTAAATTTTGAATAATAATAAATTTTGGTCATTCATAAAAGATCATGAATTTATTTAAATAAATTGATTCTAATTTCTTATTAATCATTAGTTTCATCAATAATTTTTGTTAAAGTTAAAAACACAATTCCAAACATAGATATACATTAACTAAATATGTTTTTCGAATTTTCAATGAATTGACTTATTAATATTATTAGTATAAATTCATTATAGGCTATTTTCTTAATTACTTTAATCAAATTAATTAAAAATATTCATTTAATATACAACGTGTCCCAACGTGTCAAAATTCTTTATTTTTGAAAAATTACACGTCGTCGTGTCGTGTCGTGTCACATGTCCGTATCGTGTGTCCGTGCTACTTAGTGTTTTGTTATGTCATTTTAGCACAATAAGGTTTCAATTGTGGCCCTCATATCAACACTTCGTGAACAAGAAAGGACGTGATTGGTGTGTTTAAGGTGACGAGGCTTTATGGAATGTTATCTTAGATGGCCATGATCACATGTCCAAGGAATGGCAATGATTGGACCCTTTATGAATTAACAATAATGCAATGGCATTTTGGTCATTTTTCAATTTAAAGGGCGATTTTGGCAACCTTTTGGAATTTTCTCGGAGCGGGGGCAAGGAGGCGCCGACCATGGTTGGTTGGACTTTAGCCATCATTTCCGGACCGGGTCAACTTTCGTTGAACTAGGTTGACCAAGTTTGACTGGCAGTCTCTCTAACCTCAATTCAAGCCCGAATTGCCCAATTCATGTCACGACTAGACCAAGGGTTGAATTGACATGGCCAGAACGATTTTTCCATGCGTGTTGACTTTAGTGATAAAAGTCAAGCGTATCTTAGACCCACTCTTGAGCTATGCTCATAACGCTTGAACATAAAACTGGCAAAAATTGGCTTGAAATTATGATCAATAATATTTCTAGGATCAAATGTCATGAAGAAAAGTAACCTAGAAAATGTCCAAAAATCAATGATTTTTGAATTTTTGGGATTGAAAGTCAAAGTCCTTGGTTCGACCCAAAAAGTCAAACTTACCATCATTTTTATGAAAAATTAACAATTGGAAAACAAACTATTTAAGAAATTGAAACTTTTTAAGGTATTAGTAATCTTTGTGACTTTTTCAGAGATTTGACTAAAAGTTAACCCAAAAGTCGATCTTTGACTTTTCTAAAAAACATCTAAGGACTCTTATGACTCTTTTTGGCCAAGAAATAGCCCCGTCACAATCTAGGATCTCAATATTTAAAAACTTAAGAATTGTCGGCCAACTTCAGGTGTCAACGATTGATAACAAAAACTGTTTGATCACTTAGATGAACAATCCAATGAAGTTAAAAGTACTGAAAGGGCATTAGTAGGAACAATTAGTGTAACCGAGTCCCCGATCCTAAGGAAAATATCTGGTTGCATGGGAAGTGAGTTAAATTTCCCACACTTCACTTAATCTTTGTTCAACCTCGATAGGTTTGTGATAACTTCCATTTCACATAAAATATTCACAAGCTAAATCGAACTTAAACTGAAATCCAATGTCGTGCAAAGTAAGTGCTTGAGAGATCTCACGCCAAATTGAGGGTTGCTGGCTAGCCTAGTTGGGCATTGTCTCTAAACCAATTTTTTTTTTCCCCAATGCTTGTTCGGAAAAGTTGCATCAATTTGTGGAACTGCAATGAAAGATAAAATTTTGTTTTTCCTGAGGGTATGTTATATGATCTCCTCGTTGTGTCATTATAAAGTTTATCTTGATCAACGCTTAATTAAGATCATAATTATTTGAATCTTTGGAGATATAAACATTTTTATCCTAAGTCAGCAAATTGAATGGCAAGAGGTACATGAAAGATTATACGTATCCACCTTATAGTAACTCTAATTCTCTAAACTCATCGAACCAATAAGCAGACATTGAAATGAACTTAGCGCATAATATATGAGGGAAAAATGGATGATTCAAGTTCTAGTAATATATCATGTTTTCTAGGACTAAAATTTCTACTCTTTTATGTTACATAACTTAGATGATGAAGGATGTCAAGCATGCTGTTGTTTGAGTTCAAATACATTGCTCAAGTTAGATGAAAAGTTATTGCACACGTATCCTATGGATGCAGTTCACGCTCTTCTGACTATAGTTTCAAATTGAAATAGATGTTTAATAGGTGGTTTCTTATATTGTAAACCAAAAATAACATTTAGTAAAACTAGAAAAGAGAAGTCTTGCATTATTTAAGTTCCTTATATTTTGAATAAATAGGAAATATCTATGGGACTTCAAATCAACGTAATTAGTAGAGGATCCTTGTTGGATTTTGTCGATTAGAGAAAAGTGCGATAGAAAAGCTATGCCAAGCTTGCGTTTGTTTTGGAGTCATGCCACTGTCGCATGATTAACTTGAACATCGCTTGAGATTAACATCACATGTTTTGTTAGGGACATAGAAAAAAAAAAAATTCAGAACCAGCTGTATCAGAGGTCTGCATATAATACAGGAAAAAAATGGATGATTCGTGTAACAAAATTTTATTTCTCATTGAATAAAAAATTAAGGGAAGTTCACCCTCTACCCCAAGCTATTATACAATTTTCATGCGATACTTGAAAGTAGAAGTATGCACCCTAAGCCAGGCTCCAAGTTCTCTTCCTCTATTTGTCCGATGAACATAGAGTTTGCTTTGCAAAATTGAGTTCCAGGGACAACATAGAACCTGCAAAAAAGTTCACTCACATTCTGAGGGTTGCCGACCACCCAGATCCTCTGAGGGAACGAAGATGAAGTCATACAAATAACTCATTTTGGTAAATCATTGATCCGACATTTCAGGGTTAGAATGCATGATGATGCATATCCTATTGAAATTAGGAGTGCTTTCCGTATGATGGACCTTTAGTCTGATGACACAAATGGGTCACAGATTAGATCCATCAATAGGATTCTTGAGGAAAATATTATAAAGGTTGACAGAACAACTTCATCTTTTGTTGATAGAGAGGAACGTATATGAGGAGAGGGGTAATATTGTGGCTCAAGAGGAACAAGATATTGGTGCGTGGAGCATCGAAAGATAAGAGCTGCATAAATAGGCAAATAATTTGCTATTCTCTTTATTGGTGGATACTGAGGATCCGGCCTAGCTTACCTTACGGAAGCACAGCACTGACTATATCTCAGGGTTACTATATGCATCTAAAAGTGATTAGAAGGATTTCTAACAATGATTAAACTCATTGGTCTCACATATTTTATTTGATATGGTTTCCGATGAGGATAGCATGTAGTGCAAATATTACTAATTATTTGTGAAAGAAAAAATAACATCTTTTTTGAGCAAACGAGAGGTAATAATAACATTCTAATCATATTGCTGAAACAAATACAGTTTCTATTTGAATTTAATAGTTTCTTGGCCACAATATTCTTCTAAGAGACATCAAAGTTGTTTGGTATTTTGTTTTTGCATATTGATTGAATTGAAGAGAGTCGTGGAGATCAAGCTTTTCACTTATATTAAGGCTCCGTTCGTTTCGTGGAAAATAATTTCCGGGAAAATATTTTATGGATTTTCCGGCGTTCATTTTACGGAAAATGAATTCCTTGGGGAAAATGTTCTCCATGAAAGAAAAAAAGTCTTCTAAATTAGGGTCCGTCCGTTTCGCGGAAAATGGGTCATTTCTGGAAAATATTTTCCTAGAAGTCATTTTCCAAGAAAATGATAATATTTTTTGGTGTTCGGCTAAAACTTGAAGATGTTTCAGAAAATGTTTTCCTTAGAAAATATTTTATGGTGTTCGGTAAGGAAAATATTTTCTAAGACTTCACCACTTAGGCATGTATTATTTACCGACCTATAAATCCATTAAATATGAACTTGCCTTTAAATTCAGACAAACTTACTTCATATCTTTGTTCATTCATTGTTACTAAACACTCATCTACTCTAAAAAATGTTCGTATGTATTTTAACAAGAAGCAAAAGAGAAAAGAAGTAAAGTATGTATAGCCCTCATGAGAATATTCCAGTTGAGTGGCATGTTTTCCCCCTGCGTCTTTCAGAAGAAAAAAAAAAGCAAAACATGTAGAGCCATTTGCTTGAGTAATGTACAACTACAGATTAGAAAAAATGAAGAAAAAGATAAGTAAGAGTGCATAGCGCAAGCTTGAAATCGACGAGCTCACTGGTCTATTAAATAAGAAAAGGACAAATACATGCATCTTCAACCACAACCATCACCTCACTTTTATGGTCCGTTAGTCCATTAAATGAGCAAAGGACATGCACATCTGTCATCTACCAAAACCATCACCTCACTATTATGGCCCGTCAGTCCATTAAATGAGCAAAGGACATGCACATCTGTCATCTACCAAAACCATCACCTCACTATTATGGCTCGTTAGTCCATTAAATGAGCAAAGGACATGCACATTCGTCATCGACCATAACCATCACCTCACTATTATTGTCCTTCCCTCTTCTACCTAATCCTCATCAAAAATAATTTACCGCTCAAAATTATTCCCTTGAAAAAGCTTCCAAAAATTATTTCTCTTTTCTCTCTAAACTCTCATCCCCAAAAAATCATTTCCCTCCCCCGTTTCTCTCTCCCCATATCCCCCACGCCACCCCAAAATCTTCCCCTGAAAAAGCTTCCAAAAATTATTTTCTCTTTTCTCTCTAAACTCTCATCCCCAAAAAATCATTTCCCTCCCCCATTTCTCTCTCCCCATATCCCCCACGCCACCCCAAAATCTTCCCTTGGATTTCTTCCCCCCTCTCTCTCTCCCCCTCCCCCACAACACCTCGATTTCTTCCCTTCTCTCTCTCTCTCTCTCTCCCCCTTCCCCCACAACACCTCGATTTCTTCCCTTCTCTCTATCTCCCCTGCCCCCATCAATCACCCCCCGTTGCCCCCTCCCCCTTTGGTTTCTTCCCCCACCCCCCCCGGCTCAGTTTATCTCTCCCCCAACCCACGCCACCCCCTCTCTGGCCCCCATTTCTTTCCATCGTCACGCCACCCCCTCTCCGGCTCTGGTTTCTTTCCATCGTCCCCCACCACCCTCCTCCTTTTCTTGCTAAAACCCTAACCACGGCCTCTTCTCCCTCCTCGTTGCATAGCTCTCTCCCGGTTGCCTTATCGTAGTTGCTCGCCAAAGGGCCTTTGACCCTTCCTCTTTCGCAGCTGTAGCCTCGCTACCAGCTTTCCATCGCCACATTGCAATCACAGCCCTATGGATCGCTTTAATCTATGCTCTTCCTCTGGCCCTCCCTCACTGTCTTAGCCTCGCCTCCACTCCCTTGGCCTCATCTCCACCCTCCATCGTCTTCTTCAACGATCCTCGACATGTGTGCAAAATGTGTCGAGAAAGGTTGACTATGTGTTGGAAAATCTGACACGTGTTGACCGCGTGTCCGAATGTGTCCGAGTGTGTCGACACTAGGGGTGAGCGGTTCCAGGTTCCGGCCCGGTTCCGTCCGGAACTCGGAACCTACTCGGGTACGGAGTTCCAAATTTTTGGAACCCGGAACCTACCCGTCGAACCAAGAACTGGAACCTACCCGGCCACAGGTTCGTGGTCGGTTCCCCAGTTCCAACGGGTTTTTTTTTTTTTTTAGTTCATTTTCAGAGTTGAATTATAACGTACGCGCATATTATCGGAATCTTCAGCACTTTGTCAAGATGCTGGTTGTCACCGATCTTTCTTTCAAACCATATGTTTTTATCAAAACATAGAAATCTTTTTGTAAGTCCGTGAAGAAGTTTTGCTACGCTTAACCTGTTAACAAATTAAAAATTACAGTTATCTATAATGCCGATGTTGGCTAATGGATGACTGTTGAAACATCAGCACACATAATTGAAACTTGAAGAAGGGTAACAAACTCTACAGATTCTATAAATTTGTTGGTTGAGGTAATGGCACTTTTCGCCAAGTTAAATCCTTTAATTCGGTTAGAAAGCACAAAGAGAGAATCGGGAATCAAGAGCTTTTGCTTCAAGATAATCAGCGGTACAATTAATGCTCATACAAGTAATCTATAAAAGCCTGTCCTTCAGCAACCTAATTAGTGAGATTCATCAAGTGCAGATTAGTACATAATTCAAGGGTTAGAGCCTGAGTTTTAGTCTGGTTCTCCTTCTGGCAACATCCAAGAGCATAACTACTTGAATAACAACGGGTCCAAAGTGTAATAGTTGTACATCTCTAATTTAAGCATAACGTGAACAAATTAATTGACATGGTATGCATACTCATCCAAAAAGAAAAACAAAACACCGAATGAATTTCCTCTATCTAGAGTCGGTGCACTTAATCGAGTGGCTATGCTTCCTAACATCTAAAAAGTGCCTATCTATCGGTGATAGTGCTTACGGCATGAAGAATTCCTTTTGTGGTGACATCAAATGCTCAGTTTGTGCCATTTGTAGCATTTATCCAGTCGATAATTCTCCGCCTGTGTGCATCTTGATTGTGATCCATTTCTCCATATGTATAGCTGAGGGAATCCCAAGTACTCACCAACAAAGCAAAGTAAGGTTCACTAGCATCCAAGTAGTCTTTGACATAGCCACCCCAAAAGCCTCTAACAAAATCGAGCCTCCATCCATCATACCCAATTTCGCTCCTGAAAATGGCATGGCACCAACAGACTTGCCATAGTAAGACCTTTAATATATTATCATCGCAGAAACAGAGTTTTGCATGAGAAGCAAGGCATAAGTGCAACCATATTAAAAGTCAAAAATCATCCGCGGAGGGTCAACTCAAATGTGGAAACTGACACAAAGAGGGTTAGAACAAGGAGAGAGGGCACACTTGGAGACACACACTTAGTCAAGAAAAACAAGGGGAATAAAGCCTCAAAAGTATTAAATAATTCACAATAATGAGGAAGTCGACACCGCAACTTAGCTCTACCAGCATTCACAACCAAGAATAAAGTAGCATGCACTTGCGGGGCGTCGGGAGCGAGGAGGAGGTCCCAGCGAGCGGGGCGTCGGGGCTTTAGCGCCGAGCGGGGACGTCGGTCGCCGGGTCTTCGGGCAACGGCGTCGGGCGTCGCGGCGTCGGCGTCGGGTCGTCGGAGCAGAGGTGGAGACAACGAAGCGGCGTCGCGGCAAGAATGGTGGCTTCGGGGCGTACGGTTGTAGCGGCGGTGGAGCAGAGGAGGACCCAGCAGCAGGGGCGTCGGGGCTTCTGGCGGTGAGCAGAGGCGGTGGGTCGCGAGCGAAGACGAGCAAAAATGCAAAGGAAAACCTACCGTCTCGTCGAGCTCGAGAACTCGTAGAGCTTGCCCCTCGGGGAGAAGATGATGAGTGCAACCTCGGCGTCGCAGAGGACGGAGAGCTCGAAGGCCTTCTTGCAGCCCGTTCGCGCGCTTCGAGAACGTCACCTACCCGCTTGTGTCGTTCTCTATCCTCTTCATCTCGCTTTCCCCTCACCATTTCCCCCTCCCTCTCTCTCTCTCTCGCTCTCTCAAGCCACAAAAAACAAGAAAGAGATCAGAAGAAGAAGAGCGGGAACTGATTGACGGCGACGAGCGCTCGATCGAAGCTCCGAATCGGAGTGGCCGCGGAACGGAGGGCGTCGCGCGGATCGGGTCCCGGAAGCGGGAGATCGGAGACGGCGCGGAGGATGCGCTCGTGAGAAAGAAACGGAGGATTCTACAAAAAGAGAGAGAGCGCAATCCAGAAACCCTAGGCGATTCGAAACCGGAACCGGAAAGAGAAGAGATAGAGAGAGAAGAAAAGAAAAAAGTTGGGGGCAAGAAGTGACGTGAGGAGGGAAAAGGGGCGAAAAGAAAGAGAGAAAAAGAGAGGGGAAGGGGGAAGAATCCGAGGGGGAAATTTGTGGGGGAAGTTAGGGTTTTTTTTTTTTTTGAATTATATGTTCGGTTCCGGTTGCCCCGGTTCCCATTTTCTGGGAACCGAACCGGAACCGAGAACGCCGGTTCCGAAAGGGGAACCGGGAACCGGAACGGTCTCCTTGGAACCGGGAACCGAATCGGAACCTCCGGTTCGGTTCTCCGGTTCCCGGTTCTACCCGGGAACCGTGCTCACCCCTATCGACACGTCAACACGTGTCGGACATGACACGGAAGCTCCGGCAACGTGTTTGGGCAACCTAGGTGATTGGAGTCGGTAGCTGGCGACTAGCAGCTTGTTGGGGGGTGGCGAACGATGGGGGGCAAGAGGCAATGGGAAATAAAAAAGAAAAAACTTATTTCTAGAAATTATTTTCAAGAGTAAATTTTTTTTTCTACTTCTTATTTTGTTCAAAATCTATTCCATTGCTACTTTTCTATTTCAAGAAATAATAAAATTTAGTTGACGTTACCAAATGAATTTTTTTTTTTTAATTACAGAGAACAAAAAATGAAGAAATAAGGAAATTGGAACAAAAACATATAGACCTTAGATTTCCCCTTATCCATACTCTCCTAAAGCTTTTTAGGAATAGCTCGGAGTCAATTATAGTACGTTATGTTTTCCTAAAGTTTACGTTATAATTTTTCAAAAAGTTGAGAAGAAGTATCTCACTTAAATACCCAAAATAAGTAGGCCTTAGTTCTAAACTCAAAACGAGAACTCCATATTTTTTGAACACTTCAGTTTTCTATTGAAAACAACTGTCAAAGTGGGACAACTACGTATGTTCAAACAAATCATGACGAACGTGAGATTTTATTTTAATTTTTTTAGGAGTATTGAGTTTTTTTATGGTTGGATGGTAGGTCATGTTTGACCACAGAAAGGAGAGAGCCGGACTGCTGGAGGCTATGGTCATTACGGACAAGGACTTCAATTTGCCAGCCTACTCCCAGGTTTAATTTCATCTGAAGAAGCTTCCTCTTTCTTTCTTAAAGCGAAAAAAGGGCATTTGTATGTATTCATCTTTCCTTGTACAGATGAAAGTCGATGAGGTCGTGAGATGGCTCACATGCTAATATTGCTTGGAAAAAAGGCATTCGTATGTGTTTATCGTTTAATTATATTTCACTAATAAGTTTGAGCTCTACTTTGCTTTTCAGTTTATGTCAAATGGTAGTAGTTTTTGGAGAGTAGTATTGCAGTTGCTACAATGATTTGCTAGTCAAGTGGTGTGAAACTTATTTTTTGGTTGATTGGACTTTGCTTGATCGAATGTAAGAAAACACTTTTGCATAGTGCATGCCGATCCTTGTTCGCTGCTATGCAAGGTAGTCTCATATTGCTTGAGAAAAGCCCTCTGACCTGTTTGATAACCACTGCGACTCCCCCACCTCATAAAACGTAACTATTGAATAGACCTAGACTTAGAACCAGGGAGGACAAAGTCAGTTTCCTGTAGTATGCCTTCCCACAATAGGCAAACTTCTAGTTCAAGCCTTTTAGGAATAGCCTTTTAGTAGAAAACTACTTAGCCCTTTAGTGTAGAGCCTAGAGACACCCAAATAGAACTATGATGATAACATTTTTAACTATTCGAGCTACATTTCTTAGATGATCCTACCAGGCTGGAGAAGAATGAGGAGTTTAGAAAGCCAAAGAGAATTTCACAAAACACTCACTTTACTTCAAGGGATTCTACCTCACACTTTACATCCTCATCACATTTTATAGGCAATAAGAGATTATACAGAAACAAGGACTGAGCTCACAAGTCCTAAAACAAATAGAGGCTTTCGAAAATCTTGGTAGAGAATTATTTGCAAGGTATAAATAGTGAACAGTGAACAGTGCTTTCCCTAGCCTATTGTTACAGTAAAAGTGAATAGTAACTTGCTACAGTGAACTTGAGCGGACATTTGGTCTTATTCAACGGTCTCGTCTGTCAAGAGCATTGTAGTCATAGTCCGAGTCATCTGAGTTGTATACTGTTGCTAGAAGATGTTCATCATATTTTTGTTTAAGTGCTTCAAGGTCTTCTGGTAAGAGGATTTGGTTAAGCTGATATGATGTGGATGCGGATGCTTCCTCTTGTGCCCAATCTGTATTGTCAGCGTCGATGTCGGTAGGAATGCTTGGCTGAGGCCAATTATATGGCTGTGTATAGAAGGATGTGTCCATACCTTAAGATAAGGACAAAGGTCCTTAGTCATAGGGGTCTTGGGAAAGAGGACCTCACCATTTAGCATAGGGGTCTTGGGAGGACTGTGCAATGTCATATGTGTCTGCCATTTCATGCACCTGTGATGATGCAACTTGTCTGAATTGTTCGAGTGCTTCTTTGGCTTCTGATGCTAGGTCATAATGATCCCATGCTGTTGGTACATTATAATTCCATGCATCTTCAGGAATTGTTTTATTTTCCTGACATAAGATTCTCTGAAGTTCTCGATACTGGTGCTCACAGTAACCAACATGTCCTAGGTAAGACTTGTGAATTTGAGCTTCTTCGCTGTGTGGTACAGATTTATAGGATGAAGTACCTATACTTAGGGGGGGCATTGATGATGTTGCCATTATTAGTGAGAAAAGCCCATGGTCGTCAAAAAAACAAAATAGTATGGATCTTAGGGTTTGGTTGTGTGGTTCTCAGTTCTTTTTTGCAAGAGCCATTTCCAATGGGAGGGAGGATAAAACCAGTTGAGGAAATCTAAGAGATTTTTGTTACTCTCATTTTCAATGTTTCCTCTGTCGAGTCCAAATATCATGGTGAGGTTGGCAATGAATCTTCTGGTTGGAATTTCAATAGCTATTAAGTACTTATTGGTTAAGTACCATAATAACCATCGAAACTGGTTAGGGAAATCATTTTCCTTCCAAATTAGAGGATGTATGAACGGATAATTTGCATTTAATCCAAAATGATAAAGAATTGAACCTCCATTAAGTTTAAACAGATCTGTGTGGCATTGCCACATGAGCTTATCCAGATTTTCAGTAAAGCTGTCTTTTTTTATTTGCTCGATAATCTCCTGGGGGTATCGCCAACTTGGTCAGTCTTTTATCTTCTCAATCTTATACTTCTCATTGTGATGAGAAGTATGGAAAATATGCCTCATGATATACATGTTGGTTTCTACCAGTGCTTTTGGTTTTGATAAGAAATTAGCAAGTACATTCCTTTTTCCTAACAATGTGTTTTGTTTCAAAAGAATATTTTGAAAACCATTCAGCCCATCGAAGCAATTGATAATTTGGAACTTGCTTTTGTTTAAACTTGGTTATATGAGGAAAATATGCCATGTCCAATTCTACTAGAAAGTGATGGCCAATGAGATTGAATTCGAACTTTTTCATCACATTCTTTACTGCTAAGATTTCTTTAAAAGTGGAATGATAATGTATTTCAACTTGAGAAAATTTTCAACTTTTGTAGGTACATAAATGCCTCTTACCATCAATTTCTTCAAACATGATGGCGGCCTAGTATTCATCACTAGCGTCAGTTTGGAGAATTCTTTCTCCTGTTGATGGGATTTGTAGAGGAGGAAGAGTTTTCATTATCTCCTTGAGTTCAGCAATTGCATTAGTCTAAGATTCCCCAAGGTGGGGGATTCTTTTTCAGCATTGTGTATGTAATAGGATCATTAGCTTTGCAAGATTTGGAACAAAATCTTTGAGATAATTGATTATCCCAAGAAATTGTTGAACTTGCTTTATTGTGAAGTTTTCTTCAGGAAATTTCAGCAATTCCTGAGTAATATGTGGCCCTAGATAATATGTCCATTTTTTAAGGTGCATATCAAGAAATTCAATTTCTATCTGGGAGATGTTCATCTTTCTTTGAGAAAGCATGATTCCATGTTTTCTTACAATTTCAGCGAATTGTTCAAGGAGTTGGCAGTGTGACTGTTTATCTGGACTATAGAGCAGAATGTCATCAATGTATACCACTGCACTTGATAGGATTGGTTGGAAAATTTGGCACATTGCCTTTTGAAAGAGGGATGGTGTAACCTTTAGGCCAAAAGGAAGAACTTTTACATTGGAAATGTTGACTTGGGATATAGAACCCTGTCTTGAATCTGTCTTTAGGATGAATGCCCAATTGCCAAAATCCAGCTTTGATATCAAATTTGGAATAGATTTGTGCTTTAGATAATCCAACAAAAAGAGAGTTTCTGAAGGGTAAAGGGAATTTATTATATTGGAGGAAAATGTTAAGAGGTTGGTAATTAATTACCAATCTCATATTTCCTCGGTTTTGCTCAGCATGCTTATTGACATAGAAGGCTTCGCAAGCCCATTGAGAATGTGAGACCTCAATAAGGCATTGCTGCAGTAGTTCTGAGCATTCCCTTTGAGCTAAAATCAAATGTTCTGGATTCATTCCCATATGACTTGCCTTGGTTGGATTGATATCTTCATTCTTTTTGAAAGGAGGGCGAATAAAGAACTTTTGCTACGTTTGGTCGTCCGGATAATAATCAGGATAGGATAGGATAAAGTAGGATATTAAATCCTTTGGATAATAAAGGCGGACATATCTAATCCTATCAAGTGTTTGGTGCACTTCAGGATAAGATTAAAAAATAAACATGATATTCATTTAAATTAAAAAATTAAAAAATTTAAAAATAGAAATTCAATTAATTAAAGGCCATGGAAAAACCCTAGATCTAGGAATTGTGGCCACCATTGAAAACGGCAAGTGATATCTTCTCTTTTTGTTAAGTTCTTTCTTTCCTTAAAAAAAAATCTTATCCAATCCAGGCTTATTCCACCCCCTCCCCGGATTTTTTATCTAGCGTTTTATCCGGATATATCCAGGTTTGTTTGATCTGGTGGACATTCCCAAACATCGGATATGATAACAAATTATCCTATCCAGATTCAAATCCGGACTACCAAACGCAGCCTTTGGGTTTTTCCATAAAGGGTGAGAACATTTTTGAGTGAACTCAGAATGAGATTCCGAATAGGATTTCAACAACTTTTGCATGATCGGCTCTAATAAACTCATATGAATGGAAAAAAAAGTCTTTGAATATTAACAAATTTAGAAAATTGGTCTTTTTACTTAAGACCTTTTCTAGGAATGATGTGTAGTTGAGAAATCTGAGTCATAATATCTCAACCAATGATCAAATCTTTGTTGGGAAGACTAGAGCCAATGATTTTTGTGGTTATCGAAGTGGTTCTCACATTTGTAGAGAAAGTATCTCTCGAAGCGGAGTTGAAATACCGGACACAAGAAATCTAATATTCTTCAAGAAGAACTTTAGTGTCTAAGATTAAAGAAGCTGCTCCAGTATTTATAAGAGTAATGACAGTGATTGGCTTGGCAAACTTTCAAGTGAATATTTTCACAGGAAAATGGGGACAATGAGTTTGGCTTGAAAATATGTTAGTACTTTTTTCTGAAGGAGTTAGAGATATGTGAAGAAAAATTTCTTTAGGATCTGAATCTGAATCGGTTTTACTAGGAGTTTGGTAACAAAGGATGACACAAAGAGTTTGTTCATATGGTTCTTCATTCGCAAAAAATAGAGATTCAATGTCATCATTTTAAAGAGAAATACTAGTTTCATTGTCTATATGATGTATCAAATAATTATGACATTTTTTTGCTTGAGGACAGTTTTTAGCAAAATGTCATCTTTTGTTGTAGATGAAGCATTGATTTGACTTTTTGTGGCCTGAGCGATCTTTTCTTTTGCGTAGGTATCGTCATTTCTTCTTTCTTTGGAAGTGCTTAGAGCCATGCCTAAATTTGTTTATCCAGAGCTTTTTGAAGTGTTTCTTTTTTCTGGAAGATTTTCCATAAGAACCATCATTGTCTTTCTTGGAGCATTTGATCTTTAGTCTCTGGCGAGAACAGGCTACGTCAAGTTCTCTATTGTCGTTGACATAAGTCTGGATCATTTGGCGTTTGATACACAAATTCTTCAAGGCACAAATGAATTTCTTGTTGGATTTCTCTAAATGAAATATCCCGGATCCTTCTCTGTTTAATCATAAGGGTTCTCTCTACTATTTGAGATAATTCTTTGGGAATGAAAGTCAGGAAAACATGGTTCAAATTTTCATCAGCTCCAATTTGATAGAAGAGCTTAAGCATTTCATGATAATGCTTATCGAGATGTTTTTTTTTTTTTTGAAAAGAGCAGCACCTTCTTTCGCTTTTGAGCTCTATGAAATCAACGGGTTTCCCCACAAAGAAATGATATAGAAGAATGATGGCATGACCAAAGTTTGGCGAGAGTAAACAATGAAGTTGATCTTGTTCTGACATAGATTGCCACCAAAGTTTGAGGTTACCTGTGAACCTTGTGACAAAGTTGAAAAAACATCATACTTGTCCTGGATGGTAATGGCTTGGTTATTCAGCAAAGTGTGAAATTCTTCCAGTCTTTCTAGCCATTTGTGATAAGGAATATCATCACTAATGAAAAACTGTTTTGATGAAATGGACACATTCTGAGAGGAATTGTTTGGCTGGACGACTTCTAGTTTAGAAGGGTTTGATTCCATGTCATGGTTTGGGGGATCGACCATAAATATTGATAAAGTTACTGGTGCTATGAGAAATGAATCAATGGTAGGGATTGAAAAAGATGACGACGACGAAAGAGATACTGAATTTGATTTAGTATCAAAGATATTTGGAAATGTTGATTCTGTTGGAAACAGAACTTGGTCTGTCGGAATCATAGGATCAATCTGTAGTGGAGGTTGCATAGGATCAGGCTGTGGTTCCTGATTACCCAAATCTCTGAGAAAAGATTCTAATGGATTCAATAGCATCAACAGATCCGGCATTTCTCTTGTAACAAGTGAAGATTCTTTGGGCCTTTTCTCATTTCTTTTTTCTTTTCTTATTCAATCCAGTTCCTTGAGACGATTTTGTTGGAGAAATTTTCCTGGAGTATTTTGAAGCTGACAAAACGTTTCCATCAGTCTAGTCTGAAGATTTGCAGACTCCACTATTTAAAGTCTGAAGACCTCCGGACTACTAGACTCAAGACTCAAAGTCTATTCTCATTGACAGTTTCTAATCCGTCGAAGAAGGGCTATCCAGGAATGGATGTTTCATTAATGATTTGACCTTATTGATTGGAGAAGATTTCTTGGTTGGATATGACATAACAGAATCCTTTATTGATTCAAAGATTGAGGATCCGATGATTGGCGAAATATACTTGGAAGGTTCTACTTATGGAAACCAAGATCCTGATTGTATGAGCGAGCAGAATTGATGGGCTATCGACATGTTCCTTAAGTAGCTCGAATGATCTTCCTAATTGATTCTGTCCAACGGGAAGATTGGAAGAATTCCTTTGGTAAGTGCCAACGGGTATGATGGCATAAAGGAGTATAAAAGGAAGACGTTCCAGTTGTTCGAGTGTGTACGCGATAAAAGAATTCCAAAGTTTGAAACTCTTTGTTCTTAGTTAATTCATTTTCTGAGCGAAATCTTGTACACAAAAGAGAGTTCATATTACTGAGAAACCTTGAGGAAGTGTGATAAGAGTATCTACACTGTGGAATCAAGGAGAACCTTGTTGTAACATCTCTTTTGTTCATAGTGAAATCCAGCCGGTGGGCTGTCAGTGCGGAAGAGTGGATGTAGGCTTGGAATAAGCCGAACCACTATAATTTCTATGTTCATTTTCTCTTCCCTACTCTCTACTTTACTTTGATCATAATTCACCTTGTTAACGAAAGAAGATCTTCCTATTTATTGTCTGCTTAGTATTGCTCTCTTATCTTGAGAAAATATTTTTACACCTATTCACCCCCCTCTAGGTGCTTATACTAGCTATCTCAATTGGTATCAGAGCCTGTGTACTCACTTTGTTTGAAGTGTTTTACTTTAGAGTTAAAGATCCATGGCTAGTATGTTAGCTCCAAGGCTGGTAGAAGGGCAAAGCAATACCAGACCGTCTTATTTTGACGGAAATGAATACAACATATGGAAAAATAAGATGAAGGCGTTCTTAAGATCAAAGGATCCTCTGGAATGGGACGTTGTAGACAAAGGAATCATTCCTAAAGCTGCATCTGTCTTAGAGAGAGGAAAATAAGCTGTTGAGTCTAGTGAAATGACTCAGGAAGAGATAACCAAGAGACAAGCTCTTGATGCAAAAGCAATTTATTCTTTATATTATGCTTTGTCACCTACTGAATATAACATAATATCTTCTTGTGTTACAACAAAAGAAGTTTGGGATAGATTACATATTACCTACGAAGGAACCAATCGAGTGAAAGAAACCAGAGTCAACATTCTCCTCGGTCAATACGAAGCCTTCAAAATGAAATCAGGAGAATCTATAACTGACATGTTTAGTCGTTTTACAAAAATCATGAATGGTCTTGAAAATCAAGGTCAACCAATTTCTGATCCCATGAAAGTAAACAAGCTTATGCGTGGACTCTCCAAGGAGTGGAATCACATAAAGACCTCAATAAGGGAGACACAAAGAATTATGCCACTATCTGTAGATGAGTTGGTTAAAACTCTTCAGTCTTATGAAGTGGAACGAATCAATGAAGACGAAGATCCTAAAGGTAAGAAATCCATTGCATTAAAATCCAATGATGATTATGATGTTACAGATTCTGAAGACGATATAGATGATGATGAGCTTGCTCTCATGATAAGAAGATTTAGAAAGCTGAACAGAAAAGGAAGAAGATTCAATCAAAAGAAACAAAGTTTTCAAAACCAACAGATTAAGTCTGTTGAGGATGATGAATCAAATAGAGATGTAGTCTGCTTTGAATGTAAGAAAAATGGACACATCAGACCCAACTGTCCTCTTCTGAGGAAAAAGAAATGAAAAGCTGAAAAGTATCGAAATGCTCTTAAAGCAGAAACCTGGAGTGATACAAAATGTCAAGAAAGTGATGATGATTATGCCAACATATGTCTGATGGCACAATCGGATTCAGATTCAAACTCCGAGACAGACTCGGATTCAAACAGTGAATTTGAGGTGAGTAACTCTAAAATCCCTATTAAAGTTTCTAAATACATTGATGAGTTGTATTTTAGTCTTAAGACTTCTCTTAAAAGGATTTCCAAACTTAAAAAGGAAAATTCTGCACTGAAACAACAGGAAAATGTTTTGAAAGAAAATGTGAAATGTTTAGACATGAATGTTTCTACTCTTAAAGAAAGAGAAGACAACCTTTCGAAAGAAAATATATTTTTAAAAAATGACATATCAAATATTTCCAAAAGATTTTCAATAGGATCTGAGAAACTTGAGAAAATTCTTTCAGCACAAAGACCTTATTTCAATAAATATGGTTTGGGAATGACTGTGGAAACCATTCCTTTAATTGATTATCCTAAAGTGAAGGAAAGAATTAAGTAAAGACCCACAAGAGATGCTTACAAAAATCATTTTAAAAAGGTCTTTGTAAAACCAGTAGGTCGCAATGCTCTCAGATGTTCAAAGTGTAAAAGTTCAAATCACTTTGAGAAATAATGTCCTATGGTTTGGAAACATGTTAAGAAAATATGGGCAAAAACTGCATATCATACTAACACCAATGGACCCAAGAAAATATGGGTACCAAAGAAAGTTTGAGTTTCTTTTTTAAATGCAGGTCATTATTAAGAAAAATGTAAAATGGTATCTGGATAGTGGATGCTCAAGACATATGGCAGGAGGTTCAAATTGCTTTATAAAGCTTATTCAAGTAAATAGTGGAAAAGTCTCTTTTGGAGGAAATAGCAAAGGAAAAATTATGGGATTCGGAACTGTAAAAATTGGAAACCTCACAATCAGCAATGTTTCCTTAGTGAAAGGACTCAACTACAATCTGCTCAGTATCAGTCAGCTATGTGATACCGGTTTCAAAATCAACTTTCAAGAAGGAATATGTTAAGGAACCAGTAAAGATTCTACTTAGTCATTCATAGGTCGAAGACATGGAAATATCGAGGTTGGGACACCTGGAGTGCCATAACTTGGCATGGATGGACACTTAAGTGCCATAACTTTAAAACGGTATACTTAAGTGCCAATATCGGAGTAAAATGGAACACTTAAGTACCACTCCGGCGAAAATCCGGCCATCGGAGTGGCATTTAAGTGTCCCATTTAACTTCGAAACTGGCACTCAAGTGTACCATTTTGAAGTTATGGCACTTAAGTGTCCCCCGGTGCCAAGTTATGGCACTTGGGTTGTTCTTCTGCCTGGAAATATCTATCTCTTGGACGTGAAACCAGATGAATCGCAATGTCTAATCTCAATACAAGACGAAGCAAACTTATGGCACAGAAAACTTGGGCACATGAATATGAAGCAAATAGCCAAAATTTCAGCAAAGAAGCTAGTTCGTGGTCTACCCAATCTGTCATACCAAAAGTCTGATCTATGTACACCATGTGTATTGGGAAAGGGTAAGAAATTTCTTTAAATCAATAAATCAAGTTTCCACTAATCGTGTACTGCAGCTTCACGCATATGGATCTCTTTGGACCAACCGAACTCGAGCATTGGAGGTAAGAAATATTGCCTAGTAATTGTGGATGACTACTTACGATTTACTTGGGTATATTTCCTGACAAGTAAGTCTGAAACCTTTTCTTACTTTGAAAAGTTTGCTAAAAAGATTCAAAATAAAAAAAAAAGGCTATGTTATTTCAAGTATAAGAACAGACCATGGAGGTGAATTTGAAAATCAAGATTTTACAAAATTCTGTGATGAATCTGGTTTTCAGCATGTGTTCTCCTCTCCATATACTCCAGAGCAAAATAGAGTTGTGGAAAGAAAGAATAGGTCACTTCAAGAAATGGCTAGAACACTTTTAATTGAAAGTAACATCTCTTCACGTTTTTGGGCTGAAGTAGTTTCTACAGTATGTTATATTATTAATAGAGTTTTTCTAAGACCAATTCTGGAAAAAACCCCCTATGAGTTATTCAAAGAAAAGAAACCTATTGTTTCATATTTTCATATGTTTTGATGTAAATGCTTTATATTGAAAAATGCAAATGATTGAGTTGGCAAGTTTGAAGAAAAATCAGACGAAGGCATCTTTCTTGGATATTCTACCTCAAGCAAAGCCTACAGAGTCTACAACAAGAAATCTCAATCTGTGGAGGAATCAATGAATATCAAATTCCAAGATTCTATGCAAAATGAATCTATTCAGACTCATCTTGAAGAATCTGAACCTACTCCGACTCTACAAAGTCAAAATCTCAAGAAGCGGCTCGAGACTTGAAAGACCAAAGATCAAATGATTGTTGAAGATTCAAATGAAGAAAGTGATCATCAACCTGACAAATCAACCAGTAACTGGAAGCATAAGTCCAGTCATCCTAAAGATCTCATTATATGAGACATTAATGAAGGAATTCGCACAAGATCCAAAAGGTGCGAAGAGTCTAGTGCTGTGGCTCTTATTTCTGAAATAGAACCCAAAAGCATAGAAGAAGCTTTATTTGATGAAAGCTGAATTGAAGTTATGCAAAAAGAACTCAGGCAATTCAGTATTAATGATGTCTGGGAATTGACTCCTAAACCGAAAGGTAAATCTATTATTGGAGCTAAATGAGTTTTCAGGAACAAGATGGACGAGAAAGGAAAGGTTGTAAGAAACAAAGCAAGACTTGTGGCCAAAGGATATACGCAAGAAGAAGGGATAGACTATGATGAGACTTACGCACTAGTAGAAAGATTAGAAGCAATTGGATTATTACTTGCTTTTACTTATTATAAAAATTTCAGGTTATTCCAAATGGACGTCAAAAGTGCTTTCCTGAATGGATTTATCCATGAGGAAGTCTATGTGGAACAACCACCTGGGTTTGGAGACCCAAGGAAACCAGACTTAGTATTTAGACTGAAAAATGCCTTATATGGTTTAAAGCAAGCACCTCGAGCTTAGTACGACAGGCTGAGTAATTTTTTAATTCAAAATGGCTTTGTCAAAGGTAAAGTAGACACTACTCTGTTTATCAAAAGAGAAAGCAAAAGTTTTCTGCTTGTTCAAATATATGTTGATGATATTATTTTTGGATCCTCTAATGAAAGTTGGTGCAAGAAATTCTCTAAGTCTATGCAGGATAAATTTGAAATGAGCATGATGGGTGAACTAACCTTCTTTCTTGGACTTTAAGTGAAACAATTGAAGGAAGGAACCTTTATTCATCAAGAAAAATATGCTAATGATCTTGTCAAAAAGTTTGGACTGGAAAATTACAAAAAGACTGATATACTAATGTCAAGCTCTTTGAAGATAGAAAAAGCTGAAGGAGGAAAGAAAGTTGACCAGAAGCTATACAGGAGTATCATTGGTTCACTTCTTTATCTTATTGCTTCTAGACCTGACATCTTGTTTAGCGTTTGCATTTGTGCCAGATTTCAAACAGATCCAAAAGAATCCCATCTAAGTGTTGCAAAGCATATTATCAAATACATTGCATCAACTTCAACCCTTGGTCTTTGGTATCCTAAAAAATGAGACTTTACTCTTCTTGGATACTTAGACGCAAATCTAGCCGAATGCAGAGTTGATAGAAAGAGCACCTCGGGTACCTGTCAACTACTTGGAAGCAGGACAGTGTCGTGGTTTTTAAGGAAGCAAAATACAGTGGCTCTTTCTACAACAGAAGCATAGTATGTAGCTCTTGGAAGTTGTTTTTCACAAATTCTGTGGATAAAACAACAGCTAAGAGACTTTGGAATTGAAGATTCATGCACGGAGATTAACTGTGACAACACCAGCACAATCAATCTCACTAAGAATCCAATTCTTCATTCAAGAGCAAAGCATATAGAGATTCGACATCACTTCATTAGAGATCATGTTCAAAATGGAGAAGTTTCGATTCAGTTTGTTGACTCAAAGAACCAAGCGGCGGATATATTTACAAAGCCTTTGGAGAAAAATCAATTTGAAGTTATTCGTACCAGACTCAACATCTTGAGGTTTGAAGAAGTAAAAGTCTAGAGTCTCTCAGACTCAGATAATCAAGATTTTTGATTGTAAGTTATTTCATTCTCTCTCAGATTAAATCTTGAAAAGGTACGATCATCTGTCCATAAATGATTTTTGCTACTTTTAATATCCGTGATTAGTGCAATCTTTCTTTTTCGAAAATGGAGTTAATTTTTAAATGGTAGTTATCTAATTCTTTTTAAAAAGGCAGTTATTTTTAAAATGGTATTTTTTTTTTTTTACTTTCCATTACGACGTTTTGTATGCCTCTCTTCGACTGACCTATATACTGTCGGTTCCTCTCCGTTTAACTCCAAAAACCCTAAAAAGCATTGATCTTCCACTTCTGTCTTCTTCTCTTGTTTAATCTTCGAAAAGTTGTCATCTTTCTTGGGAAAGTCAAGTTTGGAATCTTTCAAAGACTGTGAAAGATGTCGTCTCAAAGGAAGTCTTCGAGGATCGCGAACAGGGGACCGCAGCAAATGCGTGAGGGGCCTACGCACTTTGATCTCACCAAGGAAGAAGAGTTTCCTAGTCAGCAACAGAGCCCACAACATTCTCAACAGCGTCCATCTTCACCATCTAGTCCGCAGAATGTTGCTTGTCAAGAAGAAGAAGAAATAATCGAAGATGCAAAACCTGTAAGAACTCTTAAGCCCTCTTTTACCTACAAGCTTTATCGTTCTTTGAAAAGGGGTGGAACTCCTTTGAACTACATTGATGAATTTCTGAAAGACAAAGGGTTCAAAAATGAAACATTCTTTTTACGCACAATGGAACGGTTGGGAATTGCCCCTGCTGGGTTGGCAGAAGAGGCAATGGCAAACATTCCAATCGATCCACATGTTGGAGGGCTAAATCAGCCATATGGGAATGATGATGACAAGCTTTACAGTTAGTTTCAACCGAGAATGGGTGTTGCGTCAAAAATTCAAGGCAAAAGGACAGAGTTGTTTTGATTGGAGGAACACAAGCATCTATACTCTAAGTTGTTGAAGCGTGGGGTCATAAACCCTAGAAGTGTGGATTTTGATTTCCTTGACGCTGTGAACGTTAATTTAAGGGAAAAATTCAGTCTTCTTCAACTTGAACAGTTCTGTTCTGAATCTACAGAAGCCTATGTTGAACTCACTGCATATTTCTATTTGAATCTTAGTTTCTTAGATGCGAATAGATTCTCTTTTTGTGTCCGAGATCAGGACTATGTGGTGGATGTAAATATGTTGGCTGATGTGATTGGGGTTGAGAGAGGAAGATATCAACCTTTCAATGTCTCTATTGCTCATACTACGTTGGAACTTGTTAAGGATAGAAGGACAGAGAGAAAGGTTTCCTACTCAAGGATTAGTGCATTCAACATTCTGCTTCACAAGATTGTGATCAATTGTTTCAGACCGAAGTCTACTTCAAGAACTGATGTTTCAAACTCAGAGGCAAAGCTGATGTATGCGATCAATGCTGGAAAAGAGTTCTCTCTTCCTCACACTATTATATTCCACATGTATAGAGCAGTGGTGAAGGACAATGGTCAACTTTCTTATCCAGCTCTTGTGACAAAGTTATTCAGACATTTGAATGTTCAGCCTCCCCGGATTCTCTGTGTTTGAACTTGTGATCAAATGGTAGTGGGACTGAAAATGGTGTTTAAAATGCGTCTGAAGGAACTCAACAAGGCGTTGGAGAGATTCAAGGAGAAAACCCTTGTCAAAGCTCATCAAATCTCTTCGGCAGCAAAAAGAAAAGGGAATGAGCCCATGGTTGCTCCATCCAAGAAAAGAAGAGCTCTCATTGTTGAGGATGAAGAAGATGAGGAAGATATCACCATTACTGCAATGACATTGAAGAATCTGAGTTGTTCTGTTCCAGAATCAATGGAACGACAAGAGAAAGACTCTGAACAGAGGACTGGAGAAAGAGAAGATTTGGAAGCAGAAGAGAAAGAAACAGAGGAGAAAGAAGCTGAAGAAAGAAATGTAGAGGAGGAAAGAATTGAAGAAGAAAAGGAAAGAGGAGATCAAGAGGAAGGAGAGCATGAGGAACACTCTTCTCCACCTAAAGGCATGGAAACAGGGGGAGATCGTGAGAAAAGAGGAATATCCTCATATCCTGCTACCAGTGAAGCAGTCAGCCGCTCTCCAGCAGATCCGGAGGACATCTATGCTTTGCAATTTCCTGAGGAGGGACATGATGTTTCATCACCCAATTTGTGTGACTATGATGATCTACCATCGTCTGCCTTTACTCCATCTGATCGTGCAGAAGCCAGTACGCAGACTGATAATTCAGCAGATTTTCGCAGAATTCTTGATGTTCTCCTAGAAATGCGGGGTCAGATATATGCTATGGGATGCGAAGTACAAAATTTACAAAATGCGAGTCAAGCTTCTTCAGGTTCTTTGAATGATCAGATTCAAGCCCTTGCTCTTCAGATTCAAGCAAATGCTAAGAGTGAAGAGGTGACTCAACTGAAGGAAGATTTGACAAAGCTGGAAGGCATTGTCCAGTCAATGAGAGATTTCCAGCTTGTTCGTATTCCCAAGCATCCTTGATTCCATCTCAACCTTTTTTATGCTGACAAAAAAGGGGAGAGATATGATTTGAACTTTGAACCTTGAACTTTTCTTTTTTGAACTTGAACTTCCTTAATTTGTTTTGATGATTGACTTGACTTTTATGTCTGGATGTGGACTGGATTTGGGATTTTGGATTGACTGCTTATATTAAGTACTATTGATATCTTATGGATGTCTTTACTTATATGCAAGACTAACCTATTTTCTGTGGTTGCAGATTCTAGTGTTTCTAGTGTTATCAATAAGCCATCTATCTTTATGAGATATCTGTATTTGCTTGAGTAATGTTTTGCAGGTCAAAGTTATCCAAATCTGTAGGAAAGTTTCGTCACCATCAAAAAGGGGGAGATTGTTGGAGAAATCTTCCTGGAGTATTCTGAAGCTGACAAAACGTTTCCATCAGTCTAGTCTGAAGATTTGCAGACTCTACTATTTAAAGTCTGAAAACCTCCGGACTGCCAGACTCAAGACTCAAAGTTTATTCTCATTGACAGTTTCTAATCCGTCGAAGAAGGGCTATCCAGGACTGGATGTTTCGTTAAGGATTTGACCTTATTGATTGGAGAAGATCTCTTGGCTGGATATAACATAACGGAATCCTTTATTGATTCAAAGATTGAGGATCCGATGATTGGTGAAGTATACTTGGAAGGTTCTACTTATGGAAACCAAGATCCTGATTGTATGGGCGAGCATGATTGATGGGCTATCGACATGTTCTTTAAATAGCTCGAATGATCTTCCTAATTGATTATGTCCAACGGGAAGATTGGAAGAATTCATTTGGTAAGTGCCAACGGGTATGATGGCATAAAGGAGTATAAAAGGAAGACGTTTCAGTTGTTTGAGTGTGTGCGCGATAGAAGAATTCTAAAGTCTGAAGCTCTTTGTTCTTAGTCAATTCATTTTCTGAGCGAAATCTTGTACACAAAAGAGAGTTCATATTACTGAGAAACCTTGAGGAAGTGTGATAGAGTATCTATACTGTGGAATCAAGGGGAACCTTGTTGTAACATCTCTTTTGTTCATAGTGAAATCCAGCCGGTGGGCTGTCACTGTGGAAGAGTGGATGTAGGCTTGGAATAAGCCGAACCACTATAATTTATGTGTTCATTTTCTCTTCCCTACTCTCTGCTTTACTTTGATCATAATTCGCCTTGTTAACGAAAGAAGATCTTCCTATTTATTGTCTGCTTAGTATTGCTCTCTTACCTTGAGAAAATATTTTTACACCTATTCACCCCCCTCTAGGTGCTTATACTAGCTATCTCAGATTTCGCATCTCAGCCACATCTGTCTTATCTTGCATGATAGGAATATCTATGATAGTTGCAAAGATATATGTCTGAGGTGGTGGAAGAGGGAGAGGCTCTACTCACAAAGCAGTTGGACATGGATTGAGTCTTCATTCTTCAAGGATTTGGATTTGCCTTTTAAGCTTTTCTATTTCTGCTCTAGGACTTTCAAGATGATGATACCCTAAATGTTGTCTAGATTCCAAGTTATGAAGCCTCTTCTAGAAATCTAAAAGTATCTTCTTGGTGGTTTCATCATATCTTCGCGAGTTTTGTTGCACATTTTCAATCTTGGAATCAATTGCTTTGAAGGAATTGTTATGTGCCAAAAGAGTCTCTGGTTGCCAGTTTAGGACAGCTTCAATAACATGAGTTCTTTTATGTCTTTCATGCTCATCTACATCAGTGGGTGCAGGTATCTTAGAGACATGCCTATATATGCCTTGTGGATCAATAATCTCTTCTAGAGCGAGAAACGAGAGTTTGGAACTTTCCTGAACAAGAGGAGGAAAGTCTGTATTTTGGAACATAGCGATGGAAGAGCTAGGTGGTGTTTCTACTGGAACATCAAATGAGTGGGAATGTTTCTTTGCCCATTTTACAATTGGCTTATAAAACGGGGAAATGGCCGGTTTTTTCTAAGGAGGAGATGGAGGAGGTGGTGTCGATGGAGTTGGTGAGATTGAGGGAGATGACATGAACTCTGGTATTGTAGTTGGTGCATATGAAACCATAAACTGAAATTTATCACATTCACCAAGAGTATCAACGGGGGAATCTCCATTCAAGTAACTTTTGGTACATAGGATCTTTTGGCTTCTTATGCTTCCTTCGTGGTGGAGGCTTTGCAAATGGATCTACCTCTTCGGGAGAATTTGTACAGTAAGAGCATTAACAGAAAGGATCCCAAAAACAATGACCATACTGGTCCTCGTAGTAATGCACAAGATGTCCATCACTTTTGAAATATTTGACAAGCTGTTCTGCATCTAGCTCGGAAATTGACTTAGGGACACATGGTTCAATTATAAAAAGAGTCTGGAAGATAGAAGGATTTTCTTTCTTTTCCTTGTCGAATTTGATGGAAATAGTTCCATCTTTCTTTCTGACGAATTTAGAGTCTAATGACTGGAAATGCTTGTTGTTCTGATGCAACTTTTCATAGTTGGTTATCCAAGTCTCTGGAAGGAGTTTGGCCAACTTTTCCTTTGGGATTTGTCTAGGAACATGAATGTAGAATGCTTGGTCATTTTGCATGGAAATTAACAAAGCATCTTCATTTCTATTGTGGAAATTTAAGTCAAGAGCATGGTTTTGTACTTGGTAAACCATTTGGTAGTGTAGTGTTGCTGCTACAGAGTCAGTAGTTTAAGGGACTCCGGTGAGCTGAACTTAGACTTTTAGAAAAGAGAGTAACTGAGGGTCTGAAAGAGCAATATTGAAATTTGGATACAAAGTCACAAAGACTGTTCCAGCATTCAAAGTGGTTTGAACAGTACCGATGCAAGCATGCTGGTATTCCAAGAACCTGGTATCCAATAGAGCAATTCTTGCTACAACTGGCAAGCCTTTACAACCATGAAAAGTAAGGGTAAGACGAACAACTCCATAATGGACATGAGAATATCCTTGCTGAATCCACTGTCTGGGAAACTCTGGAAGGATCTAGAGAGTAACAAAGTATTCTTTTTCAGTGGCAGGAATAGGATGTTGATCAAACTTGGAGGACTGAACGTACTCTTTTACTTCCTTTGGAGTCTGGCGAATGAGTTGGCGAACAGCACGAATGGGAGAGAATGACGAAGTGGGTTAGCAAAAGCAGAATAAGGGTTCATTAGGGGAAGTTGCGTTTCAGAGATCTTCGTTTCATCACAAAATAAAAATTAAGTAGACCTAGCCCATTGAATCATCACTATATCCACTATTATGATATTCAAATTCGATAGAGAAAAAATTGTAAGATTGGATCTTTTATTTATTTATTTGGACTCCGCAAGAATCTGTCAACATTTCCGATTCCATTTTCTTGAGGCCTAAGAAGACATGATCCCAAGCGGATACTTGGCATGTTCCCCCTAAGAGAGACTTCATAGAGATAGCCTATCTTAGAAGCATTTGAAACACGAAAATCTAAAGGGATGGAAGAAGATGGAGTTGCAACAATGGAAACAAGTGCTTCTAGTATTTTTAGATGATCTGCCATAATGTGAAGAGTTCTTCTTAGCACTGGATTCACCTACTAAACGCATGGAACGGATATTATTACAAACGAAACCATGGCTCTAATACCATTGAATGGATCTAGACTTAGAACCAGGGAGGACGAAGTCGGTTTCCTGCATGTATGCCTTCCCACAGGAGGATTGGTATCAGAGCCAAGTTAAGGTGGATCCAAGTGCATGTTGATCCCTATTTGCTACTATGCAAGGCAGTCTCATATCGCTTGAGAGAAGCCCTCTGATTTGCTTGATAACTGCTACAACTCTCCTCACCTCATAAGACGTCTTTTAAGGTTGAGTCTCCCCAAATTGGCATCAGAATATTATTGATAGATGATTACAGAAACTTCCCTTGTCTCATATCTCTATGAATGGTCTTACTTTTTTTTTTTTTAATGGTTTTTGGCTTTTAGTGGGTGTAAAATTTTTATTATTGCCTTATCTTAAATTTATTGAATATGTATTGGTATTTGTAGTTTAGTTGCATCATTATCAATGAATATGTAATTTGAAATGGTAAATTTTCCTTTTTAGGGAGTACAAAAAATGAAACAAAAAAGATGATAAGTTGATCTCGGATTGACCTTAGAACTGGACTGAACTCATTGGATTGGTCCGGTCTTTGGTCCCAGGCTCATTAGGATTGGTTCTTGATTCTAAAAATTGATAATCAATATTGTGTGTGTTGATCCTAAAATTAGGAATGGACCGGCAAAACCTGCACCATGTTCACTCTTAATATTCTAAAAAGCAAGAGATCCATGTGCGGTTACGCACGGGGGACTTTGACTTTGACTGAAAATAAAGCCTAGGAAGCATTTAATTCACGTAGATTTCGATGCAGACGTACATAAACAAATTAATGGATGATCACATGTCAGTAATGTGGGTCTCATCCACATGATAAAAGCGTGGAGAAGAAATGAACAACTGGGCTCCCATGTCAGTGGTTTTTACATTGTCGGCAACTTTATTTTCGACAGCTTTTTTCGATACAGAGATAAATTCAAACTGACTCCCATCTTTATAACCAGTTCACACAAAAACAAAAATTGAGAGAGAGAAAAGGCGGGGAGGAGAGAGAGAGAATGGTGAACACAGTCAAGCTGTACCAGGCCTTGTTGCGAGCGACAATGAAGCTCGCCGGCTTGAGACCTCGAAAGATTGAGATCGAACCCGGAACCATCATGAACTTCTGGGCTCCAACCCAAAGTCAAAACAACACCAAGAACGCTGTCGTCTTCCTTCATGGCTTCGTCGGTGACGGCATGATGACATGGCATTTGCAGGTCCTCGCGCTCGCGAAGAAGTACGCCGTGTATGTGCCAGACCTCCTCTTCTTCGGCAGCTCTGCCACAGGTGACAGCCGCCGGACGGTGGACTTCCAGGCGGAGTGCGTGGCGAAGGGCTTGCTGGCACTTGGGTTGCAGCGGTGCACGGTGGTGGGGTTCAGCTATGGTGGGATGGTGGCGTTCAAGTTGGCCGAGTTGCAGCCCGAACTGGTGGAGTCGGTGGTGGCAACGTGTTCCATACCGGCAATGACCGAGTCGATGAGCAAGGAGTGCTTGGAAAAATTGGGGTGTCCGACATGGTCAGAGCTTTTGTTGCCTAATTCCGTAAGTGGGGTGAAGAAGGCCGTTGGGAGCCACAGGTTGCCTAGAATCCCTAATCGTGTTTTCAAGGACAGTTTAGAGGTATGAGCTCCATAAACTTTTCTAGTAACTAAGGCACAAAAACACCTTGAAACTCATAGGTTCCTTACTCAATTAAATATTCTCGCTTTCACACTATACTCAAAAAGAGAAATCCGAAAGATATTTTAATTATTTAAAAATTTATAGATTAAGAGCCTGTTTGTTAAAAAAAAAAATTATGTTCCCCGGAACAAAAATTTCTATCCTTTTGCTCTAGGAAACAAAAAAAGAATAGAAATGTGTTTGGTAAAACTTTTGTTCTCAGGAACAAAAAAATAGATTTTTTGTTTGCGGAAATAAATTTGGAATAGAAATAAGAAGTAGAAAAAAATAGCTTCTTGTTCCTAAGAACAATTTTTAGAATCAATTTTTCTCTCTTCTTTTTTTCTTCTCTTTTCTTCTTCTTCTTCTTCCTTTTGGCCAGTCACCAGCCTTAGCCATGGCTAGCATTGGCAATCGGCCATATGAGAGCTGGCGACCTTGCCAAAGCGTCGCTGGCCCTTAGAGATGCCGAGCCACGGCGAGACATGGCCTCACTTGGGTTGGGCGAGGTCGACCTCACCCAGCCAAGGCGAGGCAGAGCCTCGCGCAGCCACGATGAGGCTTGGCCTCCCTAGCTAGCATGAGGATGGGCCTCGCCGCCAGTTAGGCGAGGCCAAGGCTTGCCTTGGCTAGGCTTGCCTTCAGTGAACTTGCTAGGCCTTGCCTTGGCTTGGCGAGCTCACCAAATCTCGTCCAGCCAGTCACCGGCCATTGCCATAGCTGGCGACCTACCAAAGAGAAAAAGGAAAAGGAAAAGGAAAAAGGAAAAAAATAAGAAAAGATAATAAAAAAATTAAAAAAATTAAAAGAAATAAAAATATATAAGAATCCTATCAAATATATTTCTATCATAGGAATAGAAATTTAGGAAAGTTATCAAACACGTTCTTTTGCTCAAAAATTGTTCTTAAGAATAGAATCAGAAAAAATCATTTCTCATAAAAAATTGTTCCCCGAAACATAATGATTACCAAACACGCGCCCTAAGTGATTTAACAAGATATTATTGGAAGCCGATCGTTTTATACATAGTTTCCCTTAGCCTGTATAAAAATCTGATCTGACCAACTTGCATTGCAAGTTTTTTTTTTTTTTTTGTGTTTCTAGCATTGCTCAAATTAAGAAGGAGGTAGACACTTGATAAAAGTTTGAGGGGTAAAATACACAAAACTTACCCGAACTATGCAGTAATATACATTTACTCCCAAACCTTCAATTGTTACACATTACCTAATGAAGTTTTATTTTGTTGTAGTTGTTAACCATATGTTATACTTTCCATTAGCCATGACTTTAAAGGGCAAATGTGTATTTCATTTGTTTTACTTTCTTTTACCCTTGATTTCTATGGGAGTAAAACAAATATTAGAGCAAATTTAAAATATAACAAATTAAGAAAGTGTTAATATAAGAAGATACTAATAACGATAGTAATACTGAAACTAGACATCTTTCTTTTACCTTGACTTCCATAGGAGAAAAAAAATTTAGAAAAAAAATTAACTAAAGTGTTGATACATAAAGAAATTAATAACAACAGTGATACTGAAAGCTAAAAATTATTAAGATTTGATGAAAATATTGATAGAATTAATAAGAAATTTAAGAAAAACAAACACAATTAAGTAAACAGTTAAAAGACCTAAGTAAAAAGTCAAATAACGAAAAATTGGATATTAAGTATGTATTTTTTTATAGTTAATTATTGCAAAAAAAAAAAATCGATCAATTAAAAATTACCTTAGATTTCGATTAAGCATTTCCTTGCATGGATTTTTTTTTTTTTTTTGAGTGCATTTCCTTGCATGGATTGAGGACGTCATTTCCTTTATAATAATTCAAAATATTTTTGTTAATCGATCTTTTTTCTACTTCATGGATTGTAGGTCATATTTAACAACAAAAAGGAGAAAGCTGAACTGCTGGAGGCTTTCGTCATTCCAGACAAGGACTTCACTTTGCCGGAGTACTCCCAGGTTTAATTCAATCCTGAAGAAGCTTTCTCTCTCTTCTTAAAGCAAAAAGGGCATTCATTTGCATACATCTTTCCTTGTACCGATGTAGTCGATAAGATTGTGATATGCCTCACGTGCTAGTATTGCTTCTTGTCAGGAGAGTGGGGTGAACCTAATCTTATGATAGCTATATTTGAGGAGAAAATAAATTTACAGAAAAAGAAAATACTCACAAGAAAATGGAAACCTTATTCCTATTCCATGTCGCCTAGTGACATGCAATCACGTAACATGGTGGAGAAATCACGTCACTCTAGTTTCCTTTGTAATGATCAAACTGTCTTACATTTGATATGAAAATTTAAAGTTACTTTTATTTTTCAATTCTTGATTAGTCTCTATATCGTGATATATAGCCATTTTAGAAATATGCAAATGATAACCATTCTTTGCAGAAGGTCCATCTGGTCTGCGGCAAGGAGGATAAGATGTTCAGTGTGGAAACAATGAAGGAATTCAAACAGTAGCTTCCATCTTTTTTTTTTTTCTTTTTTCCTATTGTGTTGCGTGAAGCTTAATTAAAGATATTTACATATACATATACAAAGAGATCTATCTTCGCGTCATAGCTATTTTACGTAATCAGTTTTACTACAGATATAAAAATACTTATGTTATTGTTTTTATGCACATTGAATTTGAAAAGATTTTATTTAATTTCTTCTTGAAACATTATTTGAAAAAAAGAAAAAAAGGTGACCCATTCTTAAATTTAGAGCATTTAGTGTTAAAAAGGTCTACTTTCCTTTAATATTTGTCAGGGTTAATACCACAAAAAATTCTTAAACTAATACATCTGTGACAAATTTACTCAAAAACTAATTTTTTGACCATCAATATCTTCAAATTATTACACTTATGATAAATTTACTTCAAAATAATCTTTATACCATAGGAAAACACAAAACTGTTATATTTATGACAAATTTACCATTTATTAGTTTTCATTATATTACATTAATACCACGAAAAAATACAAAGTGGTGCATCTGCGACAAACCAAAGGTAAAACCTCAAATCGATATATCCATCAACTGCTAGGTGTCATTCAACTCGGTAATTTAACAGTAAAAGTTAATCGAAACTAATGAATATTAAATTTGTTATAATTGTACCAGTTTAGGGTTATTGGAAATCAAAAAATTAGTTTAAGGTAAATATATCATTGGTATATCAGTTTGAAGTTTTTCATGATATTAACCCTTTTCATTATTCTTTTATTTTTAATTAAAAATAACATATTAGATCTGGTGCATTTAATGTCCAAAAGTTTATTTTTCTTTAATTTTCATTCCTTGGCAAAACTATCAAATTTTCATTTGAAAAACAAAGTACTCGTTTCATTGCATTTTCGTGCATTTAATATCCAAAAGTCTACTTAATATAATATATATATATATATATAAATAAAGATTATATGGTTGACTTTAATTCACAGCATTTATCCAACAATGTCATAGTCCTTTTTTATTTTTTTTATTTTTATTTATCTTCCCGTGCGGTAATATCTTTGATGTTACAGTTACGGCTGGGACTCTCCGTGTTCGTTCCACTTAATTCCTTTGCCAGTTTTGACTTGCTTGAATCACTTTCGTTTGGCAGAAAATTGGGAACTAAAGCAACGTTGGAGTGCATTGAGAAAGCAAGCCATCTTGCTATTTGGGAGCGACCCTTCGTCTACAGTAAATGTTTGAAGAGAATTCTTGCCTCCATCTACGACAAGAGGTCGAATGAGTTTTGCTACGAGTGAACGTTGATTATATGCAAAGTTATTTATTTGCTGAGAGTATGAAAAACTATGATAATAATTGGGTTATACTCGATCTTTCTGGAGTTTGAAGTTGACTTACATGGCTGTTGTAAGGTTGGAAGTTCTTGAGACTTGGTAAAAAAATTTCTATGTATTTATGATGTATGACTTCCCCTTCCATCATATCAATCATTCTCTATAAGGTGAAGCAAATATCAGGGCAAATAACATTACAAGTGCCAAAAGTTATGTACGATACTCACTTTAGTACTAAAATTTTTTGCTAGATTACTTAAGTGCCAAATCGGAGAAAAATATTTACTTAAGTGCCAACGGCAAAAAATTCTGCTAAAAAATAATATGTGGCTTTTGTAATTAAAATTTTTATATGACTTGACATATTATTTAAAAAATTTGGTCCATATGGCCTTTCTATGTGGCATGCTTGGTATTGAAGTAATGCTTTTTAACGACAATTGGCACCGAAATGATCACTTTAAATAAAACTTGGCACTTAGATAATTGCTATTTACAACTTTTAGATGACGTTGTTCATGGATTATATGTTAATAGGGCACGCTGACGCACTATGTAGGACTGAAAAATCAATAGTTCAAATTGGAATTGACACTTAAGCGATTGTTTTTTAATAAAATTTCCTTTAAGTGATCCGAATAAAAATTTTGGCACTAAAATGAGCACCATACATAACTTTTGACACTTCTAGTGTCCTCGTTGATTAGTAGTATCAATTTCTCCATTTGATAAAACCTAGCATGAGGCAATTTGTTTGGTTTTTTCTCTCACCATTCAATGGACCAATAACTAGTTAGTAGAATCCCATTCTAGCCCTATACTTGTCAAGATTTCAAAATTGAATTTGAATCTAACAAGTTTGTACTTTCCAAAGGGGAATGCGTATAGGAAAATGGTACTTGTATAATGACTTGTTCAAAGCCGATGTGACTGTCATTGATGCAAAGTCGAAATTCTCGTACCTAAAGATTATTAATAAAGAGAAATCTTTAGTTACATTGTTATATCTCCTAATATATGGCATGGTAGATTAAGACACGTAAACTATCATGTAATGAACAAGATATCAAACTTATAACTAATTCCAAAGTTTGAGTCAGATGCTTGTTACAAGTGTGAGACTTGTGTTGATGATAACTTTATAAAGAACTTTTTCAAATTAGTTGAAATAACGAGTGAACCTCTACAACTAATCCATATGATCTATGTGATTTGAAATTTATTGGAAGTAGAGGAGGAAAAAAAGTACTTCATCACTTTTGTGGATGACTATACTAGATTTTGCTATGCTTATTTGTTAACTAGCAAATATAAAGATATGACCATACTTATCAACTATAAAAAATGGTTGAGAGCCAACTCGATAAATGAGTCAAAATGCTTAGCTTTGACAAAGGAGGAGAATACGATTCTTTCAATATAAAGGAGTTATATGCTAATTTTGGGATAATTCTACAAACAACCACTGCCTCTCCAACGTTCACTAGCCTTCCCCTAACTGGTTGTGAAAAACTTCCAAACTGAACCAAATGAGACCCGAATCGAATACGAACTGAATCGAAATTTTGGTTTTGTTTGGTTTTTCCGTTTTTGGTTTTTAGTTTTCAGTTTTCGGTTTTTGCATTTATTTTTTATTTTTCGTTTTTTTCTATTATATATATTTTTTCGTTTCCAAGAAATAAGCTCTTATCGGTTTGTTAGTTCAATTCGGTTTGGTTAACCGATACAAAAAAATTCTGTTTTTAATGAGAACCAAACCGAATCGAAAAAACCAAAATTTTCAGTTCGGTTCGGTTTGGTTTTCGGTTCGGTTTTTGACACCCCTACCACCAACCTCAACCGCCTTGCTCCAGCCAACCATCACCTCTCCAACGTTCACCAGCCTTCCCCTAGCTGGTCGTGGCCACCAACCAACCAAGCCATTGCCGGAGATGTCCGATTGCCAACCATTTCCTCTTCGGGCCAAGTAATGCGCTCCATGCTGGAGGCCACATCGTTGCTGCTCGCCACCCTATTCCGGCAAGCTGTTGTTGTGCTGATCACAACCTGACATCCCACAGGCTAGTTGCAAGCCTGGCTACGCCAGCCTACCACTGTAAGTTGCTGATCGACGGTGATTTCTCTTTCGACTCAAGTAGCGTGCTCCACGGTAGCTGATCTGATGACTTTAGCCAGCCAATCCAATGGTTCGACGACCTCTGTTGGTGTCCTGACCACTTCGACAATGATTTTCAGCCTGTCCTTGAGCTAATTTTGGCCAAGGCTAGCTCGAATCCTCACCAAACCTATTTGGATTTCTTGATTTTTTTTAATAGATTGTTTCAAGTTCAATAGAGCTTGGTCTCACCTAACGTTTTTGTTCAATTGATTTAAACTTGGAGAGCTATTGCCGGTCATCTTGTGGAGTATACTTCGTGATCAAATAGCTAAATTGAGCTCATTCAATCAATTGACAAATGTAGGATTCCTAAAATCCGAGAAATAAATTCTTGTTATGTTAGTCCGGTTAAGCAAGATCACCTATGTCGATTCTAGGTGATCGGGGCTAGGACTTGTGCTATAAATGCTTAGTAATGACGCCTTGATTGATATGAATCAATCGTTTGATGTTGATCAATTGATTGTGGATGATTTAGTGCTCATGAAAATTCGTAGGCCTTTTTTGGACTAGTTTATTGGGATTGATGATATGAATTGCTAGATGATGTTATCTCGTAAAAATGTGTTCTAAAGATTCGTAAAGCACGCCTTAAGCTTTCTTTTGAAATATTATGATCTTTGATCAGATGTTATTTGCTATGTCAAAGTACTATTGAAACATCGTATTCAGATCTGGATAACTGATGTTGTTTTGTTCCTAACAAACCTCCGCAGCTTTTTGAATTTTTTAAAAATTTTATAGTTTGATTTTGGAAATTTTTTTCTTCATCAAATTTGAAAAGCACGTCGATACCTGTGACATATATAAATCTAGCTCAAAAGGAGTACATTTGGTATTTTAGTTGATTTTACAAGATTCAAGTCATGTTCTGAAAACTTGTTTTCCATCCTGACTTTTACATGTCCTACGATTTTGATAAAATTTTGTGCTCAAAATCTTGAAACAAGTTTTTCACAAAAGTTTGAGAAGAGTTTTCATTTGACATCAATTTCATTAAAATTGAAGCATTTTTCGATCAAAAGATTTGATTAGTCTTGGCCGAGCCCTTTCATCTCCTTGTACTTGCCCTAGGGTTGGTTACCTGGGGATCGGCATCACGAGGACCCAGGGTGGCTGCCCAAACCCTCCAAAGGAAGGCTGTGGCGGGTCAGCCAAGCGGGCCGAAATCTTTTTTGAGGCCCGGTTCCCAACCTCTACCCGGCTTATTCCTGGTGGTCAAAGCCTTTTAAGGTCTTGCTTAGGACCAATGTGTACCCAGTCAATTCGCACCTAGATCCTGGAATTTATTTCTCTAGACACCCGAACTTGTTTTGCAATTTTAATGAAATTTAGGTCCTCATTTGTAATTTTTTTTGGGGGTCTAAAACAGCACATATATTAAACGCTTAGCTTTGAAGTTACACCAGATATAAGTTCGGAATACAAAAGATCCTATTGAAAAGGGGGAGGATGGAGCATCCAATTAGAAGGAAGAAGAGAGGCCCGATGGGCCTTCGCAGCCCAGTCCACAACAAAATTCACTTCTCTATTGCAATGAGCGATTTAGATATTAGGGCATCGAAGCATCAACTCCATATTTTTGTCGAAGAGGGATCTAAGCTCCTACGGCGTTAGGGCAGGGTTGTTGATGGTGTCCACAAGGGTCAAGCAATCGGATTCCACAACAAGTTGATTCAGTCCTCGCCCTCTCTGAAGTAGAAAATGTAGGGTGAGATTAAGGCCAATCACCTTAGCTTGCAAAGCAGAGGAGGTAGGGACAGATCACGCAAATCCATCAATCAAGATGCCGGAGGAGTCTACACACACAGGCTACCGAGGCATCGCTGCAATGGGGTAAGCCGCATCTATGTTGATTTTTAGGACTCCTTGGTCTGGTGGATGCCATCTCTAATTCATTACTCTTTGTTTTGACCCGCGCCTTTGCATCATTGCACTGAAACGATGAATGGATCGGGTGTTTGCTATCGCTGATTGCACAACCTGCTCGATGTTGGGACACTGCCGACAGAATATGAAGTTATTCCGAGCTTTCCAGATTTGCCAGAGGATGAACGTAGTTGTTTCCAGATCTGGTAAGCCATTCTTTTTGTCAATAATATCAACCAACCAGCTTTCTATTCAATGCACACCTGTAGAATGATGCTTGATATCGATTTTTGAATGCAACCAAACATCTAGTGTCCATGGACACAACAAGAAAAGATGTTATGGTTTCTTGGGTACCTAATTAGTACACATACAACAAGTTGGGTCTGATAAGATGTGTCGCTTGTATAAATTTTCTCTAGTCGCCAGTGCGTTGTTGCAAACTGACCAAAGGAATGATCTTAGTTTAGGCATAATGTTTAGTTTCCAGATTGCGTTCCATAATTTGCGAGGCAACTGAAAAGATGAAGAGGCTTGATTGTTGACGTTGCTTGTTTGCTGAGCTCTAATCTTATTATAACAACTCTTCACTGTAAAATGCCCATTCTATGTTCCTCTCCAGATTAGTCTGTCTTGCGTGAACTGAGGTCGGATAGAGATAGATAGAATTCCTTCAACTGTTTGACTATCAAAACTCTGGTGCAAAAGTGTTGTGTTCCGTGCGTTATGTTCTGGAATTATAAAGCCTGCAACTTTTTTTGGTTCGTCTCTAGGAGCAGGGCCTCTATTTACACTTCTAGCCAACCATCTATCCTCTCGTATTGTTATTTTTGTTCCGTCACCAACAGACCATAATATCTTGTCTGTAATAGAGTCCCAGCCTATCAATATGCTTTGCCAATCCTAAGAGGGTCTAGTACCTTTAGTGGCATGCCAGAAATCCTGAGAGTGAAAGTACAAACCTTTAAGTATTCTGTTATATAGTGAAGTAGGTTGTTGAGCCAGTCGCCAAGCTTGTTTTCCTAGTAATGCTTCGTTGAATGCCAAAAGATCACGAAATCCTAAACCCCCTTCGTTTTTCCTGCTCTTAATAAACTCTCAGTTCTTTCAGTGTATGCCTTACTTGCTGTAATTTGATTGTCACCAGAATCTAGCTATCTTCTATTCTATTGTTTTACGAATTGTAGCAGGGATTTTAAAGATCAACATTGTATATTGAGGAATTGCTTGCACAACCATTTTAAGTAAGACTTCCTTACCTCCTTTTGAAATAAGCTTCTCCTTCCAACCTTCTAGCTTTGAATTTACTCGACCCATAATCCATGCAAACATTTCTCGTTTAGATTTCCCCCAGTCTAAAGGTATGCCAAGATACTTGCCAGTTTTGTTCAATATAGGGACTCTAAGTTCTCTGGCAAGATTCTCTTTCAAGCTGATAAGACAATTTGTACTAAAAAATAGACCTGATTTGTTTCTATTAATAGCTTGTCCTGTAGCTAAGCAATATTCATTCAGGATACTAGCTAAATTCTAACATTCAGTATTCTTCGCATCTAGGAAGAAAATGGTGTCATTTGTGAAAAATAAATGAGATAGGGTGGGACACCATCGGTTTAGCTTAATACCTTTAAGATTTCCCATGTCCACTGCATTGTTGATAAGAGTTGTTAAGACATTAGCCATCAGGATGAACAGGTACGGTGATAAAGGGTCACCTTGTCTCAGACCTCCAGTTGGATGAAAATAGGGTAAAGATTCGCCGTTGAATTTAACACTGAAAGAAACCGTAGTAACCACATTACAAGATCTAGTGAACCCATTGGGTACGAAATCCAAGCTTTAGGAGGTAGTCTCTGAGGAAATCCCATTCTACCCGATGATAAGCCTTTTGCATGTCTAGTTTAAGCACAGCCCGAAAGCTCTTTTTCCTTTTCCTTGTTCTAATTTGATGGAGTACCTCCTGAACCACAATAATATTATCCTGGATTTGCCAACCACCAACGAATGCACTTTGTTCTGGCACTATCAGTTCTAGTAGCCAGGGTTTGAGATGATTGGCTAGGATTTTGGAAATCACTTTATAAATAAAGTTGCAAAGGTTGATATGCCGGTATTGGTCCAATCTTTCTGGGTGAGGGATTTTTGGGATCAAAGAACTAGAAGTGCGATTATACTCAAGTAGCAAAACCCTTGTTTGAAAGAATTGTTGCACGGCTACGAATATATCTTCTTGTAATGTGTCCTAATGTGCTTGATAGAATTGACCATTCAACTCATCTGAACCCGGTGCTTTTGTTTCTCCGAATTGGAAGACCGCGGTCTGGACTTCCTCACAGGTAACTTTTGCTATAAGATTATCATTTATCTCCACTGTCACCACTTGCTTGCAAATAGTTAACGTTGGGCTATAGTCTCTATACCCCGCAAAATATATAAATTCTTGAAGAAACTAGAGGTCATCTCTTTGAGATGATTCCGGTTGTGTACCCAATTTTGTTGACTATCCCGCAGCATGCTGATCTTGTTGTGTTGTCTTCTTTGAACTGTGGTGGCATGAAAAAACTTTGTGTTCCTGTCCCCCCATCTAAGCCAATTAACTCGGGATCGCATTGCCCAAATTTTTTCCTTCTGATGCCATAACATGTGTATTTTCTCTTTTAGGTCAGATAACACAGCTGTATCATAATGACCATGAGGCTGATTTGTCAGAACTTGAAGCTAATTCTTGAGGGAATGAAGCTGATGTTTGGCATTGCTAAATTTGGATCGACTCCATTTTGATAGAGCGGCAGAGATAGCTTTTAACTTTTGGGGGAGCGTCACGTCTCCAAGTTGATAAGACGACCAAGAAACAACAATTGTTGAACGACACTCCATATCTTGTAGCTAGTAAGCTTCAAAGTAGAAAGATTTTTGCTTTTTATAACTTTGTGTTGCTTCAGTATACAAAAGAAGAGGGCTGTGATCAAATCTGAGGGCTGGTAAAGCCAACACTTCAGCAAGAGGGTAAGTTAATCTCCATTCCTTTGTGCAAAGCATTCTATCTAATCTTTCCTTTACAATGTCTTCATCATTACGGTTATTAGTCCATGTAAAGGCGCAGCCTTTGTTGCCCAGATCCATTAGATAATAATCATTGAGTAGATCGCAGAAAGAATACATGCGATGACGCTCGGTAGGATGCTTCCCTACTTTCTCCCATGGATACAGTACCTCGTTAAAATCGCTTGTGCATAGCCAAGGCAGGGTGTTGAAGTTACTCATTTGCCTTAATGCTATCCATAGGTTTTGTCGAAGATGATAACTTGCTAGAGCATGTAAGTAGGTGAGACGCATAGTGATGCCAAAATCTATGTTAGTACAAATCGAGTCAAGCATATTCGAAGAGTGATAAGTCACTTTCAAAGCCACCCTATCAGTCCAAAAGAGTGCTAAACCTCCTCCCAATCCTACTGGATTTTCAATATAGCTTGCTGAGAATCTGAGTTTCCTTTGAAGGTAGATGAGCCTTTGTTCCTGATTTTTCGTTTCCATCAAGAATAGAATATCGGGCCTTTCCTGGGTCAATAAGACCCTAAGCGCTTGAACTGTCAAGGGGTTGCGCAACCCCTGGCAGTTCCAACTTACTATTCTCATTGTTCACCTGGTGGCTTTTTAGGGCCAGCCACCAGGGCCCAACATGCAGGAGCATCTGCCTCAAAGATGGGAGTCTCCTGTAAAGCGGATTCATCAACCTTCTCTTGGAGTTGGTTTCAAACTTCATGATTAATGAGTCGTTTTGCCTTCTTAATAGGGCCTGATCTTGCATTGAGGCGTGAGTTTTTAACCTTCTTTGACTGAATAGAACCTGCTGTAATGTTGTTAACCGTTGTGTGTTGCTGATTGTCAGGAAGTTTATCCTGAATAATAAGACTTGTTGACAATTCCTCCACCAAAAGTTGCCACTTAATAGGTGTTACAGCTGTGATGATTTGATCACACACTGAAGCCTCCATAGTCTGTTTACCTTTATTTTTTTGTACTTGGATTTCAAGTATAGCAGGATTAGAAATCGGAACGGGGATGACTGCCGAAGGAGGTTGAGGGGTCTCCGGGATAATCTCATCAACATCGTCTTGGGGTAGATTCACTTTATAAAAGGTACGCCAGAAGGGGTTGTGTTCTCGGACCTCTGCTCTCAGCCACGATCCATATAAAAAGCTATCTTTTCCATCCATTTTACTCTTATCATAAGGAAATTTTTTACAGTACGTGGAATAGTGACAAAGCTTACCACATGAATAGCAATAATGAGATAGTCGTTCATATCTAAAATCAAGCCAGAGATTCTTTCCTTCAACCTTGATTAGAAGCCCTGTTTTTAGCAATTGTTGAAGGTTCAATTCTACCTGAGCCCTCCCTGTTCGAAGCATAGAACCATCTTTATTCTCTATTTTCACATATGTTGCCCTGCCTATATGAGCCGTAGCCTTACTAATCATGGTTTCAGTGCAGTGTTCCAGTGGCAAACCAAAAACTTGGACCCAAAATGCGTAGGTGTTAAAGTCATAGCAATGCAGCGGTGTGTTCGCTATCCAAGGCTTTAATATGACCAGATGGCTAGTGGATAACCAAGGTCCATTCTCTAGAACTCTCTGTTTTACTTCTTCAGATTTAAACTTTACTATGTATAGACCAGATTCACCTTGTGAGATTTCCACTAGTTCAGTTTGCCAGGCCCGTTTCATAATATTTTGGAACTCCTGAAAGTTAATTGAAGGATTGTTGAGAATCTTACCTACCAAAACTAACCGACATTCCTCAATTTTGTCGTTAGGGGTTGCCTCGTCCCAGACCTCAACTTGCTGTTCCGACCACAGGTGGCCCATTCGATTGCACAAGGCCACCAGGCGAGCTTCATCGTCAGCAATCGAGCGGTCCATTTTGGAGCAGAGACCGAACAAACCTTGGTAGAAACCCTTAGCAAAAAAGACCCAGTAGCTTAAGAGATAGATAACATAGCGCCATCCCATTTCAGCGACCAGACGAGAAGGAAAAGGGGAACCCAAAAGAAAGGGCATCCATCAATCAAGCCGATTGTGACATGCAAAACAAGAGAAAGGCTGGGCAAAGGGCGTAGGAGCAGGGGATGGAAAGATTAGGTCAGATGGAGATTGAGGAGTGTTCCGGTGGGAGATTAGCAAATTCGCAACTCTGGGTGAAGATAACCAGCTAGATGAGCTTCAAGAGATTATGTAAAGACTGGAAATATTGGAAGAAGAAACTACCATGAAGGTAGAAGCGCTCTACATTTCAGGATTTGATTGCAAATTTGCTGGACTTTAAAATGAACTCTTGTCAAGTGAAGTATGGGTTTGGGAAAACCCATGTTCTCGACTGATGGACCTCATAGACTAACATCAAAGATGATTTATTCGAGCCTTTTGTATGTGATGCACCTTGAGAATTGTCACTTGAACAAAACCTCCAAAATCACCTTTCGCCTAGTTCTAAAATGCCGAGTCACCGAGGTCAAGTTGCGACAAGTAATTAATGTCTTTTAGAGTACAAAAGCGAGTCTTGAACATATAGAAATAATTCCACAACATTAGAGAAATCAAGGGCTAGACATTAAACATTAAATGTATGAGCATCATATGTTATGACACAATTATTCATGATTTAGTTGCTATAATTTTGAAAGCAAGATGCCAGAATATACTAAGTAAGGTCATTATCCAGTGCATGCAACAACTAACCATAATTAAAGGGCAAGAAATCTATCCTAAATGAAATTATTGTAGTTTAATACTCCGTTTGTTTTATGAAAAATGTGACATTTTTGGAAATTTTTTTTGTAAAAAATCATTTTCTAGGAAAATGATAATATTTTCTAATGTTCAACTAAAATCTAAACATGAATAGGAAAATATTTTTTGTCATTCAGTATGGAAAAATATGAATAAATTTTTATGGTAAAAATTATAAAAAAAAAATTGTATTTTTAATTATTTTTCTTTTTTTCTTTATTCTTCTTTTTCCTTTGGCTAGGTGCCAGCCACAGCAACAGTTGGCAATCGGCTACAAGCGAGGGCGAGCATGCTACCCTCGCCTAAGGCCGACTAACAACTTAATTGAGGAAATGCACGTTTGCAAACTTTTGCCTCACATTGAAGGTGTTGAATCATGTCCTAAGTCTAGGCCTCTAAAGCTAGGCTTTTAAATTGAACATAATTGGGGAAATAGAGAGCACTTCTTCTCTCAATCGTGTTCGTCGCATGTCTATTCTCATCATCCTCCAAGCACTCATCTTCGGCCACGGTTTCCTGAGTCTTCGATCACGAACCCAAACCGTGATCCAGACCTATAACCTCACGAATTACTAGGCCTGCAGCATGATGACACCTTCAACAACACCACCTTCCAGTGCGGCGGAGGCAGCGACCAGTTCGTGGAGACGCTGACCGTCGCGGTCTCGTTGACTCTCGAGCGCCCGAACTACTTCTCCGACACGGACAAAGGCGTCCAGTGCCCGGACGGGATGAGATTTGAGATCGACATTAAGCATGGCTCCACCTTGCCACCGCCCCCGTCAGTCTCTCTACTCCAATCACTGTAAAGGCTCGAAGAGGAGGAGGAGGAGGAGCTTCAGAGGCAAAGAGAGATTAGCAAGAAGACAGAGGGGAGGAAAGGGGAGGCGTGCATGGGGACAAGAAAAAGGTTAGGGGCTAGAATTAAGACGAGAGTGAGTGCGGAAAATGATTCTCTTTTTATAAAGCGAAAATAATTTCTCTCTACTTGGGACAAGGCTTGTGACTACAAGTTTTGATGGATGAACCTGAAGATTGATAATATCAGTGTACTCGGTGATTTGAATATATAGTTGACTTCTATCTAATTCTTGGCAACAAAAGAGCAATCGCGTCTATCAATGAAAAATTGACAAAATGATCAATGTGTACACATACAGGAAAGTACATACATAATGTGTTGGGAGCACGCAATAGAGTAAACAAGTTGAGGCTCTGTTTTTGAAGAGAAGTTTCCAGAAAATCCGGAATCTTGTAAATTCAATGAAAAATACTAAATGAACTCATTTCAATTCGAATTTTTAATATGTTGAAGATCTTGATGTGTTCTTCAATTTCACTAATAAAATTTTCTCGAATTCGAATCACAGGATTTTATAAAATACCAGGAAATTCTAGAGGTTCATCAGAAACAGAGCAACTTGAAAAATGCCATCACTTTTTCAGATCTAGACCTAATATTGCGAGGCTAATTTGACATAGCAAAAGAAGTCCGTTTAAGACATACAATATGTCAAATCAAAACTCAGAACATGCTTTACAAAACTCTAGTTGATCACGTCTTGAAACAACAAAGTTACTAGCTCAATCAAAGTTTTCTGATCCAGGCATACGAATTTTCCAGAACCATGAATCATCAACAATCAAGCATCTAACCACCTGCCGCGGTGGCTCAGCTGGGTAGGCACTAGACTTCCATCGAGAGGTCTAGTGTTGCAGGAAGGCTAGCTTTGAGACTCTTGGCAACTTAACCAGTGACACGTGTGTGGTGGCTAGCATGTGTCACCTCCAGTGGTTTACTTTCGGCTGCCGGCCATGCAGGGTTCCTTGGATCACCCAAAAAAAAAAAAAACAATCAAGCATCTAACATCAAGCAATCAATTCAAATCATCCAAACACTACTCCTAGCCATTTCTAATGCGGGTCCTAGCCCCGATCCTCCATAATCGATCTTAGAATAGATATGGACGGATCTTGCTTCATCGGACTTATTTAAGAGGATTTATGAGAACATACCTTGATTATGACTATTGACTAGCTCAATCAAGCTATTTGGCCACTGATGAACTTCACAAAGGGATCGAGAATAGCTCTTCAAGATCTGAACTGAATTGCAAAAAATGTGACATGAGAAATTGATTCAAGATGATTGAAAGAACACGTAGGGTGCGCATGGTAACGCTTCTTGGCCGGGGAACAGTTTCTTTTCAGAAATAGTTATTTTCTATTTCTATTCCAATGAATAATTTCTAAATAAAATAAGGTGTTTGATAACTACACAAAATTTCTATTCTTGAAATAGAAAAATAATAGAAATGTGTTTGGTAAGATTTTGTATTTTTTGTATTTATTTGTTTTTTATTCTTGCAGTGACGACGGCGGTTGGCGTGGTTAGCGGTGGCTCTGAGCGGTTGGAGGTGGCCACAGCGAGAGAGAGGAATAAAAGAAAAATAAAAAAGAAAATTGGCTTTTTTCTAGAAATTGTTCTCGGGAACGAGAAGCTATTTTTTTTTTCTTATTTCTGTTCCAAATATATTCCCTGGTTACTTTTCTATTTCGAGAATAGAAAAATAAGTTGGCGTAATCAAACGGATTTCTATCATTTTTTTGTTCCGGGGAACAAAAGAACAGAAATCAGGAGGAACATAAATGTTACCATGCAGGCATGTAGTAGCTACAAAACTAAATGGAACGAAATCGAGGAATCCGGGTAGGCCTTGGGGAGGCTCTGGCCATGATCACTTCAAGGATAGATCAAGGATTGGTTTCGCAAGGCTTGGAGGACCGTTAGAGGTATGACCGAAGTCACCGAACAGCTCATCGGTGAGGATCACATTTCTTGAGCCCGAAGGAAAAAGGTTGCCTGATGGGGGAATCTAGTGATGCTCTGGCAAGGGAAGTCACTAGTGGTCATCGGTGAGTCGGTGGCTCGCCGGCAGGAGGCAGTGGCTGGCCGACACAAGCTTGCGTGCACGAGAGAGAGAGAGAGGGAGAGAGAGAGAAGGGAGAGAAATTGAATCTGAAAATGAGTCTACTAAAAAATTTTGCGGGGAAAATTTGTTATGTACCCCTCAAAGTTTGTTTGAATCTTAGCCATTGGATCCAATGGCTAGAATTTGATTTTTTAAGTACTAAGAAATATCCTTCATGGCTGTGCAAATTTATTATTGGAAAAAACTTCGTCACATGGATTGATGAAATGTGGAATCGAAGGGCCAAGATTACTCGACTAATGAATGCACAAGATTAAAGCTCACTTAGATTAGTGACTAATCATGGGCATTTTGGTAATTTTGCAACAAATGAAATTTTTGTAATTTTGAAGTGTGAGGGGAAGGGGTTGGCTGCCGACCCTAGCTTGGCTAAACAGGATGGATTGTCAGCCAAATGGTGGTCGGAATGTTCACCTGTCAATGCCAGCTTGAATTGGTCGAATCAGTTTGACCATGACTAGATCGGGTTGAACCAGTTGATTTCTTGCCCTGATTTTGTCCAATTTAAATGAAATTAAAAGTTTCTATGCGAACTGGATCAAATTGGATGCATTTGGATCGCCCCAGTCAGTTTAATTGTGTATATAGTGCCTTAATTCAGTTAGTTCCTATTAAAATGACACCGCAAGCTAGACCAATGTTTATAATTGAAATTCAATTGGGCAACTTGAGGCTTAATTATTTAAATTGGATGCTAGTCTAGAACGGGCCAAATCAAATTAAGCCAATTGGACCACATTAGCTTGATTTCGCAACTTTCGCATGGGCAAAATTTGTCAAATTGAGATGATCCCATGTTAATTTGCCAAAATTGATGCTAGATTTGGATTGCTACTAAGAAAGTAAGCTCATTGGTGATGTAATTGCTCAAACCATGAAGAATTGATTGGAACCCCTGATTAGAGCTGAAATTGAAATTTTTACCTATAGTTTAAGGTACTGTTGTCATGATATATATGACGGACTTAGACATGAGGGTTTGGCTATGGAGTGGTACAACCTAATTTAGAGTGGCGGCATTAGCAAATACAATTTTATTGGATGGCTAATTTGTACATATAGATTACCAATATTAAAGATTGTAGCAACAAAGGGCAAAGATTTAGTGGCAAGACTCTTCAAAGTATCTTTCCTAGAAATCATGTATTGCATTTGGATGGAGCACAACCTTAGACGGTTTCAAGACAAATCAATTGACATCCATATTATTTTTAACCAAGGTGCGTAAAAATGAGAGGCAGAGCTTCACTTTACCATAAAATTAAACCTTTCTAGTCAAATGCTGTATTGGCTACTATGTAGAGGCTTCCTACCTCCATCCTTTTGAATTATTAGATCTATTTATAATGTAATGGATGCCCCTAAGTTGTTGTACTTCATTTGCTCTATAATATTTACATATTAAAAAAAATTCATAAAAGGATTTTCGTTTAAAAATGAATAGAAATGAACTAATTTTGTTTTTAGCCAATTTAGAACTATAATCCATAAAGTGGAAATAATTGATTCTTACTCGATATTTGTGAATTTTTTTTATGCTAAATCAAATTAAAGTAAAAGGAAGATGATTTGGGCTTTTAATTTTTTTGGTTAAATGTTGACTAAAAGTTAACATTTTAGTGAGCAAGCACTAAAATGTCAATCAACGGGTCAAATTTTGATTTTTTTTAATCAATAAATTCTTACGTAAAAAACCGAATTTTGACTCAAGGTTAACTTTTTGGTCAATGGGTTGACTGAAATGTCTACTTAAAGTCAACACTTTGACTTTTTGAGATTATAATAAAAATGAAAAGAAAATGAGATTAAAATGAAGGACTAATATGGAAATAAATATGCAAAACAACTCTTTTTTATTGAGAAATAGGTTCCGCTGTGATCAGAAACCCTACTTCTAACTTTTTAACCTTTAACAATGCATAGGCTAAGGATCAAGTGTCAATAGGTCGGTTGGCTAGTAGAAAGATAAACAATAAGAAGAGTTTTTATTCCTCATTTTCATAATAAAAATGACTCGTTTCTAATCTAGAAATGGAAAAGTAGGAAATTTTTATTCTCATTTCTATTTCAAACTTATTTCTTGACTATAAATTTGTTTCGAAATTATGTTACTAAATAGATTTCTATTCCAAACTTATTCGTAGGAAAAGAAAAATAGATCTTGCCAAAAATAAAATAATTATCATGCGAGCCTGAGTCAACCAAGCTATCGATTGACTCTAACATTTGGACATTTTTTTTTTTGTGTCAACAATGAATTAAATGATGGTTTTCTCTGTGCAATTAATTTTTTTCTCTTGCACATTGCAATGCCCTTTTCAAGAATATTCTGGCGTATCCTCTCGATGAATCCTTATTAGATCATATGTGTAGATATTGTTCTTAATAACTTAGCCGGTCAAATCAAACCTATCCAAGCTCTAAATGCTCCACGAAAGATGCCAAGAGAAAAATGCACCCAAGAAAGTCCCAGGTCTTACCTAGTAGCCCTGTAGAGAGAGAGAGAGAGAGCATGCAATTGGACGTAAGAACCAGATCAAAGACCACCCAATAAATTGTTGCGCGTCTAGCTTAGATCTTCCTTTGGAAAGGATCACAACAGCTGTGAGTGAATCGACTCAACTTCTACTTAAGGACGGGGCCAACCTTTCACATATTTTGATACCGCATGCAAAAAGTTAATTAAGTTTGCTTTCCATTTTTCTCTCAAACTATCAAATAAACTATCAAATTTCAAGGCCCTCTTGACGTTCCAGACCCATCGGCTATCCACCCCCAAAACCGGTGAATGCTTGCCCAGTCAATTTGTAGGGGAGTATACACCCCCCCCATTCCTTCATGGAATAAATCATTTTCGTCAAAATGAATTACCTTAGCTGGTATGGCTCCAACACTCTATATACCATGCCCAAGTTCAAATCACGCTATCGATAGTCCCTTTTGATAGGTGATCTTTAAACCGACTGTAAGATTTTCTATGTGTGTGGCATGCCCTACCCTTGGTATGGGTAACCTCCACTCCCCCTAAACTTTTTCATAGAAATATACATATATATATATATATATATATATATATATATATATATATATATATATTTTCCCGTAAATGGTATCAAACCGAGCTAGCAACCGGTGCTTCCTTCAGCTGGACTGCTGGTTTTGTGATTCTATTCCTATGAGCCCATAAACGATCTCACTCTAAACACGGTTTGCCACTTTAAAAGCAAAACCAGCAATTTTGTAGCCCTCACGCGTATTATTATGGTGAATACGCTTTTAAGCCAAGGAATGCCAGCTTTGATAAGGAAGAAGGTGAGTATGTCTGCATTCTATGCAAGCCAAGCAAAATAATATGTCGAATAAAGAAACCCCAAAGTATTTATAGGACTCTTCTCAAATATTATTTTATTGACAATGCCACATTATAAGCACGCATTAAAGTACTAAAGTCATGTCTTTATTTTGGGAGTTCGGTACAGGTCTAACTTTGATAATTTTTTTATAAGATAAAGCAACGAAAGTCATACCCAAAAAACAGTCAAAGCTTCTCGTGTCCCTGCATGATGATGGCCAACTCATTTGCTTTCACGGAATAGCTTTGGTAATCGACGCTCGGAAGAATCAATGATTTTTTTACAGATGAAAGCTCCCTCAGATGGACCAATCACCGGGTTTCCCTTATTTGAAAAGTCAAAACATTCCTTCAAAAAATTTCTCGAGGCGCAAAGTGCATTGAACAACAACCTTTGTTTATTCACAATTCTCTCGCTTCTTCTTCTTTTTTCTTTCTGCTTTTTTTCCCTTTTTACCAGCTCATCAGAAATCGAGCGATTCGAACGAGGAGAGTGAAGCCTTAGCTATCCTTCTCATCCCAGCATGTCACCTTCCACCTTCGCCAAAACAACCTAGTCATCAAACAAATCTGGCGCTCTCACATATTACCCGCACTAGGATCGTCATTATCTAACGTGGAACACACCGTTTTCTCTGCTTTGTAGGCATCATTCCAATACACGCCCAATTTCTCCCCCTATAAATGCCCTCCCTCTCGCCTATTCCATTACCACGTAGCGCACTTTAGCAACAAGGCTCTTCTCTCTCTTCTTTTTGCCCATTTCTCTCTGTTGGCTCTCTGATTTTACACACATATATACACGCCGTTCCTCTAATATCTGTACATTTCGGAAGATGGCGAAGCTTACTTTGGCAACTTTTCTTCTGGTGGCTTTTCTCTTCAGCTCCTTCTTCTTTGATGCCACCATGGCCGGCTCAAGTAAAACTCCTTATATCTCAATCTCTCCTGGGGGTTTCAGAATTGTTTTTCTTCTGGGATGGTCTTCTTGAAATTTTAATATATTGAATGTGAGTTTCGTCGGTTTTGTGGGTTTCGAAGGCTTTTGCGACTCCAAGTGCGCGGTGAGGTGCTCGAAGGCGGGAAGGAAGGACCGGTGCTTGGAGTACTGTGGGATTTTCTGCGACAAATGTCAGTGCGTCCCGTCCGGGACATACGGCCACAAGGACGAGTGCCCTTGTTACCGGGACATGAAGAACTCCAAGGGACAGCCCAAGTGCCCTTAATGTGATCCTTTTTCTTGTTAATTTAGTATGGCCAATATGAATATTTTGCTGCGTCTGTGGTTATGCAGTCGAGTGTACGTTGTCCATATCGTTGGTGATGATTCTATGTAATAATACTGTGGGATGTATTTCTTTTTTTTTTTTTTTTTTTTTGGGTGATATCATCCCTTTTATCGTGCTTATTGTAAACCACATAACTAATAAATCTCTACCTCCCTTCATCACAAGTCACATATATTACCGTTTCTTCTTAGGAAAGCTTCGGGGAAAACCATGAACATGTATTATAAATACATAAAAACGACACATGACTTGTGATGCAATTCAATGGAGTGGTCATGCATTGCGATTTGTATCCGAAGCAGTGATCGTCCGTCTCAAAAGCTTCTACGTGAAAAATGACCAAACTAAAATAGATGACAACGGAAATCTGATATTCGGTAAATGCAAAATCCATTCCAACCTAGTAATATTATTTATTGCATTTATATCTATGAAGTTTCTCTTGACCCACATGACTCAAGCTTCTTCTTTTTTTTTTTTACCAGTTCCTCTTTATCCATTTCAAAGACAGGATAAGAGGACCTAGGACATTGGAGAATGTATATTCCACTAAACCATAAAAATTACTTCACTAAAGACAAAGGAAAAAATAAAGGGAACTCGTGCTTGTTGGTTTTTGCACTATATGAAGAAACATTTGGCTATTTCTTGTATCGGAATCGAAGAGGTCCAAATAGGTCTTCGCAATTGTAAAAACTGCGTAACAACAAACAATTTATGGGATCGCTACACCATTTCGTTCTGTCGTATTTAAGCACACATACAAAATAATTAGAGCCTTGTTAGAAAAGGAAGAACCGATAAGAGCTCGCCACCTTTGAATTTCCATTTGCCTAGGCACTCTGTCTGTTGAAGATGGGCTTTCCTTCATACGGATTGGATCTCCATGGGACCAAGGAGAACCCATGCAAGCTCACCACCTTCGACAATCTCAGAGCGTAAAGGATTTATTTTCAAGTAGCTTATAGCTTGTACGATAGTTGGGGACGCCGAATGTGTATGTGACATAGGATTAGAGTGATAGATTAAATTTTCCAAAAATTCATAAACTTATTATACAATGGCCAATTAAGTCTTATATCTTTCAATTGTTTAAAGTTAATTATAGTTTTTTTTTTTTTGATAATTTGTCAATAAAATCATTTTAGTTAATTTTGGCGAGAAATTGCTGACGTAGTAGCCTTGTAAACATTGGCTGTCCTACAAGGCAAGATTGGCAGTGACATGGATAATTTTTACAATTTTTTAATTTTCTGATTTTTTTTTTTTCTTTGATTTTTTTTTTTTTTCCTTTTTTTTTTTTCATTTTTCCCTTAGTCAGCCATCAACAAGCCTCGTTGATGGCCAGCTAGGGTACCCCTTGCCACCCTCGGGCAAGGGTCCCTCGCACCTAAGGTGGGCAAGGGCAGTTGGCGTTGAGGTCTGTCGATGGCTGACAGTGGGAAAAAAGAAAATGAAAAGAAAAGAAGAAAAAAATTCAGAAAATATAAATATTCACAAAAGTTATCTACATCAGCATTGACTATACCACGTTTGACAATTGACCCTATAAGCCATCATGTCAACAAATATTTGACCAAAATTAGCGAGGAGTACCGAATTGATAAATCGTCGAAAAGTTTAATATTAAATTAACACAATCGAATAATTTATGACTAAATTGATTTTTATACAACAGTTTAGGACTTTGAGTTGAATCGAAATATAACGTATAATGCGATAATTGACAAACTAACCGGGGGAGAAACATGATGTGTGAACCAAAATAAGGGCACTCCTTTTGTCGTAATGCATAGCATAATAATGGATTGAATTCTTTGAATGCCATGTCCTTCGCCTTCCAAAAGGAAGCAAACAAGAAATTTGTCATTCGGGCCTGAACAATTTGCTAAGCCTATAAAAAAGAGGCCCACTACCGTTGGGCTCGAAGGAAACCACAACTGCAAGTCAACCCAATTCTCAAGTTGAACACGACTCTCCCGTGTGAAACATGACACATAATGGTCATGTCCTATTGTCTTGTATCCATCAAGATTAAAGCACGCTTCCCACGCCTCTTTGAAACGACAGTACCAAATTAATTTGGTCTGGCGATACTCATGGGTACTCAAGAATGACGAGTGTGTCAATGCAAGTTCTGTGATAAGTAGTGGTCTTGTGATCGTAGTTAGCTCTTGGAGTAGTTCTAAGTTATCAGTAACTCTTTTAACTTTTTGGTTAACTGTGGTACAAACATAAGTTCAATCACCCTCAGATCTATGGCTCTGTTTATCCAAACAAGCGGCTGTGGCTGACCTTTTTTCTCCATCTAGCCAGACCATCAGGACAGTGTTGGAATCATGGGAACACCCCCTCCCTATCCCTTCTCAGGTCTCAGATCTCTTTATCTGGCTAGGAAACTCTTCTGGTTTACTCTTGGTTGCCTCGGCATGGCAAGCCATCAGAAGTTAGAAGAATTGGGTTTCTTGGGCTGCTTTGATCTAGAACAATATGATCTTTTCAAGATATCAATTCAATCTCTGGCTTATAACCAAAAACTGGCTTCCCACCCAGGCTTTGCTTTTATCAATCGGTAGGATTGAGCATGCAGTGTGTGCCTTTTGTAAGTTGACACCTGGATTTGATCGATAATCTATTTTTTGGTTGTTGCATCATAGCTAGCTTTGCCTTCTTTTGGGTAGCTAGATGCATAATAGACCTTGGTCGGAGAACCTTCAGTGAGCAATGAGGTTTATCTCTGGTAAAGATTTCTATCATTCCATTGCCCATTTTTCTTTTGGTGCTCTTTGTCATATTATTTGGAATACAAGAATGATATTATGTTTAGAGACCATATTTTAGAGGTTCCGGCCATGAAAGACCATCTCATTAAAGTGGTGAGGGACAATGCCTTAACATTCAGAAATATTGAGGAGAATATGAAAAATAGGAGACTTCAATGAAGATGGGGTATTGATTATTGCATTTTCTCTTCTACGCCACCGGAGCTTTAACGTTCTTAGTGTGGGCGCTGTTGGTTCCTGCTGGACGGCTGGAGGCTGTTTGGATGGGTGGGTTCGGCTCCCTGTTTGTTTTGTGGCTGCTGGTCCTTTGGGGTCCTCGTCACTGTGGCTGTGATGCGATTGGCAGAGCTGCTGACTTTGGAGGCTGCTGGTGAGGATCGCTTGGCTGTTGGCGCGAGTTGCTTGTCTTTTGGGGTTTTCCTAGGTGGGTTGCCATTATTTGGCTGGCTGGATGCCTTATTTTGGTTGGCTGGTCCTCTTGGACTGGTTCTTCTTTGTTGGTTGTGTTGTTTTAGCCGTATGACTTCTTGTGCCATTGTTTGGCTATTGTTTTATTTCGGCACCATTCCACTCATTATGACACTGTCTCATTTTAAGTGTAAGTTTTGGTGTCGTGATACTTTGTATAGGTTGGTTAAAGCTCAATATATTTATTATTCTCATCAAAAAAAAAAAAAAAACATAATTTCAATCACGTAATAGAAAGAGCAAAAGCTGCTTCGTACTGGAATTCGTAGAAGCAACTTGTAGACGCAGGTGTGGAACTAGCGTACTAACGCTGCCATCTGGGATTCACGAAAAGATTTAATAAACCTGCCCTACATTGAAAATCCGATTGACTTGCAAGATTCGGAGAGGCCTATAAGAAGACCAAACCTTGAGTAAAACAAAGCTGATTGCAAGTACTTGAGAACAAGAGAAATTGAGGCATTTTCAACTGTTCTGGAGCCTGTCTCTTTGAGAGCTCATTTTAATGTTGGTAGAAGTGTGCAATCCCATTCGTAGATACATCAGAGAAGTCATCGCACTTGAAGAAAAAACATTGTCTTTAAGAGCTGACAAAGTGCGCGAGAGACCCTTTATAAATACGGTTGTAGTTTATAAGTTGGGGCGTGTCTCTACTATGCTATATATATAGGGTGTAAGAAGCCGCTGGAGGGGTGTAATGGTGGCTGGTTTCCATAGCATGAAGCTATAGAAGAAATCTTTTTTTTTTTTTGCACGGTCGAAGGATTTATGCATGTAACAAAGCGGTGTCTTTTGCTAAAATAGCGAAGTTCAGTCTAATTGAACTATTAGAGCTGGAAGAGCTGATGTATACTTATTAAGCTGAACCAATGTCAATCCGGCCGGTAGTTTCTATCACCCTGATCTCTTTATTTTCTGCACTTTATTTACGAGTTCAATTTCTCCTAGAAGCAAAATTTGACAAAGGAGTTAGGTTCTGCAAAACTAGTTTGTCCACAAGAGAAACCAGTAGTTTTTTTTTTCGTTGCTTACTGGGCCTAACGCTAGCAGGAAAACTCATACTTTGTCCTTTCTTTAAAAGCATTTGAGAACCATATTGTTGCATACATGGGACCGCCCTCGTGCTTTTGTTCTACACGTTCTTATCACAATGAACAACATGAAATTCAGAAAGATCGTCAACCGCATGAATCCGTAAGACCTGAGGAGATCGAGGACATCATGGGTATGAAAAATGGCCTCACGTGTCCTTGGAATGTCTCGATCAATTCGAAGAGCTCCACAAACTTCGAATCCTTTCCATCGTGTGGCTCGTGGAACTCGCCCCAATGATATTCCAATTCTATTTTGAAATTTAAATTGTTTATGGAAAAAGAAATTGTTTTCAGTGATTGCCGACCATTGTATTTTTGAAGCATGTATAGAGCGGGTAATTTGTAGCATGTTGATGTCGATGTTGATCTTGTCCACAAAATACTTCTGCATCGGGAGATTTCTTTGAACTATACCACATGGGGCCCTTCTTCAGCATGGAACATTATAATTCGCATACTATTGTCGAGATCATGCTCTCTAGTCACTTAAATTTTTAGAAGAGATGATTGAGCACTCAATTTTGCAAAGTACCCAAGCCTTTTCAACTGGGGCATTATATGCTCAAATTTACATTATATGTAAGATCACCATATTCAACTTTCTTCAGTCCCCATCTCCTACCCCAAGGAAGCCTTCTCAACTAAATCACCATAATTGAGTCTCTCCATTAAAAAAAAAAAAAATGGAGGTCGTGGTCGTAGAAATGCAGAAAATACTGAGTTTTATAAAAGAAATCAGGGAGATTAAAGAAGGTAAGCACGTCTAGGATAGAACCCCATTTTAACCTATCATAAGCCTTGGACAGATCACTTTTTCACAATCGTAAGACCTGACTTACCACGCTTATTATTCATACAATGAGCCATTCCTCGCACAACAGTGACATTAAGCAGTGAAGCTGCTTTTGAAAAGGAGAAATAGGATCATCAAGTAACCCTCAAAGTCCGTTAGCGAGAATTGTTGTGTTGCACAAACAAATGAGAAGTAAAAGCAAAAGCTTTCATTGAATCACATTCAGGGCAGGTGGATCACGGATCCAACTGCCGTCATCCTTCTTGAGTGCACCAATATCATTAGTTAATTGGGAGAATTACCAAAAAAGTCATAAAACCATTGCAATGATACTAATTCAGTCATAAATCATTTAATTAACTTAATTCAATCCTAAATCATTTTATATTGGTATCAATTCAATTCATCCAGTCAATTTAAATCGAAAATTGTTGGCGTGAATGTCAACACTCCTATGTAGCACGGTTGGCACTAACATGAACATTTTTTAAATTTTTTTAGTATTTTTAGTATTTTTTTCCTTTTTCCCTTTCTCTTTTCTTTTTTGCTAGTGGTTGCCATAGGTTATGGCCAATGAGGGTTGGCCTCACTAAGCCATCTTGGGTGAGAAAGAGAGTGCCGACAAGCCAAACAATCCCTAAAGCTCACCCTCGCCGGCAAAAAGAAAGGGAAATCAGAAAAAAAAAATTAAAACAAATTATTTAAAAAAATATATGTTAGTGTCAATTGTGCCATTTAGGATGATCAACGTCCACAAATTGCTATCAACATAAGAAGGTTTAGGATTTAATTGGCACAACTAAAAGGTTTAAGACTAAGAGTGCGTTTGGTTTAGCATTTTGAAAGCCCCTTGAAGCCCCAAAGCCCATTGAGGAAAAATTAAGGTGTTTGACAACCATTCTCCAATGTCCTTTCAAGTGAAAGTCAGCCATTGGGAATGCTGAAAGCTCAAGGCAGGTCTCCACTTGCTTTGAGCTTTCAACATTTTCGGAATGCTGAATGACTCATTTAATGAAAATAGTAAGTTGCCTATTTTGCCCTCAAAACTTTACTGAAAAACCCCTTTTGCCCATTTTGAAAACTAAAAAAATCCTAGATCTCGTTCTCTCCCCACCCTTCCATCACTTTGCACCCTTCCATCGCTCTCTCCTTTGTGATGACTGCTTCTCGCTCAATTGCGCTCTTCGCTTGAGTGTGCTTTTCCTTTGCTCGCTCAAGTGTTTATCCTCTGCAGGTTCAGCTCTCCTCTCTCCCCCCTCTCTCTGATGAATTCGCTTTCAATAGCTTAGATTGGAGAAGTAACCTGAGCCCTCCCTCCTTTTTCGCTGTGCTTTTCATTTTTGTTGCAATGATTGAGTTTTCGGTGATGACAATAGTGGTTTTCATTTGTGGTTGTTATGAATTATATTTTCCTTGGAGTTCTTATCTGCTCATAATTCTTGACCCAAATTGTTTGACTTCAAGTTCTATTGTAATTTTTTTTTCTAAAATTATGAAGTACTCAATTATGCCCACTCCTTTTTTCCCCTCTCTGAATTTCGTCTCTACTCATAATTCTTGACCCAAATTGTTTGACTTCAAGTTCTCTCTTTTTATTTATTTATTTTTTTATGAAGTGTTCAATCGTGCCCACTCCTCGTTTAGACCCTGGTCTCTTCTCACCCACAACGAGTCAAATTTGCTAAAATCCAAAAACGTTTTTCATTTCCTTCTCAACATTTTCATGATGTGGAGGAGTTCTCTTACATGAGCCACACGCTATCAAAGTGACGTGTACTAAAAGATGGGTCCGTAATCCATCAATCGATTCCTGCACGTGTTTATTGAGGCGGGAAGTGGAGAAACTCATCCAGATTCCTTTCACTAAGAAGTGGAACATGCTTCGAGGGTGAAAAAAATAGAGTAAAACAGAATTAGGAAAAATTTTAATTACACATACTTCACCTTGACTAACAACGATTTGAAAAAATGATTGATCATTTAAATTAGGGATAAGTGTATTGGAAGTCCTAAAATTTATCATGAAAATGCAATTAAGTCCTAAAACTTTTAAAAATGCAATTAAATCCTAAAACTTATCACAAAATACCATTATGTCTTAAAACTTTTAAAAAGTGTGATCAAATCCTAAAACTTATCAAAGTGATTTAATCTAAGTCATTCAATTGATTGCATTTTTTTGAAAGTTTTAGGATTTTGTTGCACTTTCGAAACAAATTTTAGGACTTTATTGAACATTTTGAAAGTTTTATGACTTGATTGAACTTTTGTGATAAGTTTTAGGACTTAATTGCACTTTTTGAAAATTTTAGAACTCAATTGCATTTTCGTGATAAGTTTTAAGACTTCTAATACACTTATCCCTTTTAATTATAACTATCCATGTCAATGATGATAGATGGAGTTCATGTAACAAATAAGTTACACAGAAAAATCCATTAACTAAGGAAAATGTACAAAAAAAGTCCTACAATTATTGCATTAATACCAATTTAGGATGCGTTTGGTTCAACATTTTGAAAACTTATTGGGGAAATACAAACTAGTTTAGCCTAAAGGGCTTTGAGGGAAATACAAAGACTATTTAGTAAATTCTGCTTTCAAAAGTAATTTTGAGATAAATGCTGTTTAATAAAAAAAAACATGTTTGAAAAGTCTCTTTAGTGATTAATCTAAACTTTGAAATATTTTTGTTTAGAATTATAAAAATAATGTTTGCGACTTTTCTAATTTATATTTGATAACAATGTTAAAGATGTTGTCTAGACAATTTTATTTAAATTAAAATTTCTTTTTTATTTTTTTGGCTAAAAAATCAAATGAAAAAATTTACGTGCTCTCTTTCTCAATTACAAAAAGAATACTTTCATTACAATAAATATAGTAACATATTCTTCGAGAAAAGAAATTCATTATCCTTAAAAATTATAAACACTCTTAACTATTTCATAAATTCATAACTATTTGATTACATAAACGTGTTATATCATATGCTACATCATCATTTGAATCATTATCCTCCTCATTTATATCATCAAAATATGTCATATATAAGTTGGGATTCAAATCAATTCCAACAAAATGTGCATCATTCACGGCATTTCTTCGTATATAATTGTGCAAAATTATTATTGCTATCACAATTTTCACTTGCTTTGTTTCAAAAGTGTAATCAAATCCTAAAACTTTCAAAAAATGCAATTAATGGAATAACTTAGATTGAACCACTTTGATAAGTTTTAGATCTGATTGCATTTTTTAAAAGTTTTAGGACTTAATTACAATTTTAAAAAGTTTTAGAACTTAATTGCATTTTCATGATAAATTTTAGGACTTTTAATGCACTTATCCCTAATTTAAATGATTGATCATTTATTCAAATCGTTGTTAGTCAAGGTGAAGTATGTGTAATTAAAAATCTTCCTAATTCGATTTGTACTCTATTTTTTTTTTTTTTTCACCCGCGAAGCATATTCCACTTCTTAGTGAAAGGAATCTCGATGAGTTTCTCCACGTCCCGCCTCGATAAACACGTGCAGGAATCGATTGATGGATTACGGACCCATATTTTAGTACGCGTCACTTCGATAGCGTGTGGCTTATGTAAGAGAACTCCTCCACATCATGAAAATGTCGAGAAGAAAATGAACAACGCGTTTGGATTTTAACACGTTTAACTCGTCGTCAGAGAAGAGACCAAATTGAAAACCGGCCCCGGTTCTTATAAGTACGCACAGAAACAATGATTTGGGGAAGAGGGAGAGAGAGAATGGTGAACATAATCAAGCTCTACAAGCCCTTGTTGCGAGCGGCAATGAAGGTTGCCGGCGTGAGACCTCAGAAGATCGAGGTCGAACCTGGAACCATCATGAACTTCTGGGCTCCGACCCGACCCCAAAACAACAAGAATGCCATCGTCTTCCTTCACGGCTTCGTCGGTGATGGCATGCTGACGTGGCAGTTACAGGTCCTTGCGCTCGCGAGGAAGTACAATGTCTACGTGCCGGACCTCCTCTTCTTCGGCGGCTCCACCACAGACGACAGCCGCCGGACAGTGGACTTCCACACTGAGTGTTTGGCGAAGGGGCTGGTAGCACTTGGGTTGCGGCGGTGCACGGTGGTAGGGTTCAGCTACGGCGGAGCGATGGCATTCAAGTTGGCCGAGTCACGGCCTGAGCTGGTGGAGTCAGTGGTGGCGACATGTTTCCTGCCGGTGGTGACGGAGTCGATCAGCAAGGAGTGCTTGGGGCAAATGGGGTTTCCGACATGGTCGGAGTTTTTGTTGCCTAATTCAGCAAGCTGTATGAAGAAGATGTTCGAAGTTGGGAGCTACGAGTTGCCTAGAATCCCCATTCGTGTTTTCAAAGACGCTTTAGAGGTACGAGCTCCATAAACTCCTCTCCATAACTCAGGCACAGAAACCCGTTGGGAGTCAATTCATCCATGCCACGCACTCGACTGATTTTCCTGCTTTTATACTATACTGAAAAAGAGAAATCCGAAAGATATGCTAAACATTTTTTTTAATTAATATATTGAGTGATTTAACAATGTACTATTGGAAGCCAATCCTTTGCTGCATATTCTCACTTGGCTTGTTTAAGCGTATGATCTGAGCAAGATTCGTCGCATGTTTTTAATGTTCCTAACATTGCTCAAGATAAAACGAAAATGGACGCCAAATAAAATTAGGGTGATCTAATGTTTTTGGTAAATTATTTGAAACTCTCCTGAACTTTGGAGTAGTATAAGTTTACACTTAAATTTTCAACCATCACTTATTATCCCTGAACTTTCATATCGTTATATATGCCCACTCTCCATTATATTTTTTGCTCGCATGTATAATGGATATGACTTTTAAAGGGTAAATGTGTATTCCATCTCATTGTTTTCATAGACTTTCTTCTTTTACTCGTCTCCTCAATATATTTTGAGTGATTGCAGTCCATGGAAAAAGAAATTCTACTAAATGATGTGGACGAGTGGCTGATGACTTTCTAGAGCGTTCACACAGATATAAATCCTAACCTGCGAATTTGGACAAAAGTTCACTTAGTGCACAAGATAACGGCCATTACTTTTGATCCAAGAAGAGTTACGAAGCCCATAATATTAATATTAAAATCTAGTTTGCTGCGGTTGTCTCAAGCCACAAAATCCGTTGTAAAGATATGTTTCGGGGCATTTTACTATTTATATTTCTACTTTCCACATAATAGCTTTCGTCATAGTCAGAAAATACGAAAAAACAATTTTTCTCTCCATTTGCATGTAAGAATAATTGTGGCCCACATAATATTATTAATGGTTTGATCATTATTTAAATGCTAAAAATGTATTAACTATAAAAAGTGGCAATTTTATACGAATATACCATATGAATATGAAGATAGAATATAAGAAGTTGCCATTTTTATGAATATAGAATATCTATGTGTTTTAAGAAGTTGTCACTTTTATGAAGATAGTGTTCTATGTGCTTTGATAGAATGTAGTGTAAGAGGAGTTTGGTAATTTATTCATCCATACAGAACACGAAAAGTTATACTACATCATTCATCAGATAAAATACATTAAGAAAAAATGGGTTAAAGAAGAGAAGCGATCGTTTCTCGTCTTCATGCAACAATCGAAAGTTGGGGTTATTACTTTCTCAAGATTATTGTTATAAATAAATGTATGCCTTAATCCCTTTTGTTGAAAATGAATCATGAAGATATAATATTTTTGTCATGAATTTTCGTATCATCGGTTACGTTATTGCTTAACATTTCATTGTGAGTGCGCGAGCTTGAGTGTGAGCATGTGGATTGTTCGAATTTATTTTATCTATCGATTGTTGCGCCTAACTAAGATGTCGATTCTTTGGACGTACATACTCACGGATGGCTACTCTGACATCATTCTCGTAATAAACCTTTTGAAAATTTTTGGACATGGATAACTATTTGAAGGGGAAGATTTCAAGTCTAAAAAGTTGTACTCTGTGGACATGGTTGTTGCACGATTCGATGCTACTGACCGCTAAATCTCTAGATAGGTTAGGGAACATGAAGGGATGGTCCGTTGGTCCATTAAATAAGAAAAGGACAACTGCATGCATCTTTGACCACAACCATCACCTCACTATTATGGTCCGTCGGTCCATTAAATAAGCAAAAAAGATGCACATCCGTCTTCGACCCCAACCATCACCTCACTATTATTGTCCTTCCCTCTTCTATCTAATCCTCATCAATCCCCAGTCACACATTTGCCATCGTCCCAGTCGCGACGCGCTCGCTGCTACTGCCACCTTTGACAGCATCAGGGGTGGATTAACACCGTCACAGCCGCCCCCCTGTCTCTCAAGTCTTTTTCCTTTAAAATTTCTACAAATTAGTGCATAATAAAATTTCTAAAATAGAAATAGAAAAATTAAAAATTTTAACTCCTGATTACTTTTTTAAATCAATTTCTAGAATAGATATCTGTTCCAGAAATAAATAAATAAAAATCAAATTGCGTTACTAAACGGATTTCTATTTTAAATCTGTTTCATGGATCAGAGAAAAAGAGAAATAGAAAAATAAAAATTTTATCATGCACAGCTTTATTCTTTTAAATCTCGCAACTCTTTCCAAAAGGTACAAATATTGATATATAGAATCTGACGAAGAGGATATAAATAAACACAAGTAAAACACCCACGACTAAAATGAAATATTTTGATTTTCTGTATTTTTTAAAAGATGCAAAAAAAACTGAGTTTTCCGACAAAACATGACAAAATAGTGTCTTAATCCTAACCCTAGGAATTACTATTAATTGAAGTAACATAAACGACTATAAAGTAAAGGGAAGAATTATGAGCATTTTAACGCATTGTGCACTAATTCTTGTGCGCGGCTGCTTGGTGGATCTCTGCTTGTCAGGACGCTCTAGAAAGTTTTCAGCAATAATCGTGTTCACATCAAGTCCTTTGAAATGCTTTAAGCTGGCGAAAGGCCAAATACAAAATTTAGGAAAATTGTTCGAAAAGCCTTAAATCTATTGTATTTTTATTAATTTAGTCATAAATATTTTAATTTTGCCAATTGAGTCCTAAATCTATTCACGTTTTATCAAATGAGTCCATTGATTACTAGGAAATCGTGGACGTAGTGGTACGGACAATTTTTAATAATATTTATATTTTTTGAATTATTATTATTATTATTATTATTATTATTATTATTATTATTATTATTATTATTTCTTTTCCTTTTCCTTTTTTTTAAAATTTTTTTTTTCCTTCCTTGCCAACCACTAGCATGGGCCAGCCTTGCCTACTCCTACTGAGGTGGACCTCTCTAGCCCTTGCCTCTAGCAATTACGGCCCTTGTCAAGGTTTGAAGGCCAACTCGAGATAGAAGGGAAGAAAAGAAAAAAGAAATAATTAAAATATTATAAAAATTATCCACACCATGTAAGATAGTCAACATCCACGTAAGCAATTTTCAATTAAAATTGACTTGATGAACTCAAATGATAAAACGTGAAAATGTTTAAAATTCAATTAGCAAAATTAAAAAGTTCATGATTGAATTAGCAAAATGCAATGGGTTTAGTACTTTTTGACAACTTTCCCCAAAGCCTATACCCCTTAATTTTTTGCTGGCAAGATAATTGTTGCCTTTGTTGTTTTACTAGACATCATGTTTTCACGATCTTTTTGGTTATGATACAAACCTAATGCAGGGGAATATGTAGTTAATAGTATACTTGCAAACTCATGCTCGAAGCATATATGCACAAAAGGCACGGAGAGTAATCTCTTTGTTTTCTCTATTTCTAAAAAGAGACAAAACTTAAATGTCTAATAGAACACAACATATGAGTAGTGTCTCAATCCTAACCCTTAGAATTACTGCATGTTTAGGTAACATAAGTAAAATAAACCCTTTTTACTGATTGAAGTAACAAAAGTTGCTACTCAATAAGCAATAGAAAAAGCAATGTTTTTTTTGGTCGAAATAGAAACAGTAATATGGCCTACTAGGAGTGCATTTGGTAACATTTTTGTTTTAGGAAACAATTTCTATTCCCTAAAACAATTTCTAATTAAAATAACGTGCTTAATAACTATACAAAATTTCTATTTTTAGAATAGAAAAAGAACATGAATACATTTGGTACGACTCATAATTTTATTTTTGTTTCTTTTAATTTTTAATAATTCTTGTCAATTTTTCTTTTTCCTCTCTTTTTTTTTTCTTCTTGCTCACCATAGGCGGCAAGTGGTGCCGATGGGTAGTGATTCGAGCCAATAGCCGACGACTAGCAGCTTGTTGGGGGGTGGCGAATGGTGCGGGGTGAGAGGCAGTGAGAAATTAAAAAAAAACTTATTTCTAGAAATTATTTTCAAGAGCAAAAAACTATTTTTTCTACTTCTTATTTTTGTTCAAAATCTATTCTCTTACTACTTTTTTATTTCAGGAAATAAAAAAATAGTTAATGTTACTAAACGAATTTTTATTCTTTTTATTATTATTATAGGGAACAAAAAACGAAGAAATAAAGAAATTGGAACAAAAACATATAGACCCTAGATTTCTTCTTATCCGTACGCTCCTAAAGCTTTTCAGGAACAGGTCGGAGTCAATTATAATACGTTATGTTTTCCTAAAGTTTAAGTAATAATTTTTTAAAAAGTCGAGAAGAAGTATCTTGAATGCCCAAAATAAATGGGCCTTAGTTCTAAACTCAAAAGAAGAACTCCATATTTTTTTAACACTTTAATTTTCTGTTGAAAATAACTGTCAAAGTGGGACAGCTACGTATGTTCAAATAGATCATGACGAAGGTGAGATTTTATTTTTAATTTTTTTAGGAGTATGAGTTTTTTTATGGTTGGATGGTAGGTCATGTTTGACCACAGAAAGGAGAGAGCTGAACTGCTGGAGGCTATGGTCATTCCAGACAAGGACTTCAATTTGCCAGCCTACTCTCAGGTTTAATTTCATCTGAAAAAGCTTCCTCTGTCTTTCTTAAAGCGAAAATGGGCATTCGTATGTATTCATCTTTCCCTGTACAGATGAAAGTCGATGAGCTCGTGAGATGGCTCACATGCTAGTATTGCTTGGAGAGGGGGGTGAACATGGTGATTATAATCATGAAACCCGGCATTTAATCATGTGACATGGTGGACAAATTGTACAGTAGAAATGTGTGGAATCATCTGATTTTGTTAGGTAAAATAATTTAAAAAAGAGAATTGACAGCCATTGTTTTTTTTTATGTAATTGAGATCGTATAATATAGAATATCGCTTTGTATAATTAACCAAATGCGCAAAATACGGATGTCACTGGAGCTTCCTTTATATGATCCAAACTGACCAAATGTGATATGCAAAGTCAACCTTACTGTTCTTTTTTCAATTCTTGATTAATCTATATCTTGTGGTACTCTTTATTATAGTATACCTATTTGATAGATATGCTTATGATAATTGACGGGCGTCTTTGCAGAGGATCCATCTGGTCTGGGGCAAGGATGATAAGGTCTTGAGTGTGGAACGAGCCAGGGAATTGAAAGAGTATGTCCATCTTTTATTATTTTATATTTTTTCTCATCAAGTAGACTATATCATTTTTTGACAAAACAAAAAAAGACTATCGATCATTTTATACTTGGTAAAATTTTGATTGTGTTTTATTTCAGTAATTGCTTGCTTTTTTTTAGCCTAATAATGGACAATACCCAAAGAATTTTCATGATTTTTTTTTCTAATTTTTTTTGGGTTAGTAATAAGGATCTAATTATATGTGAAACGATAAATAATCTTTCTTTGCACAACCAGAATTGGAATATATATATAGACACACACGCATACATACTTATATAATGAATCTGGCTATTGATGTTGAATTAAATCATGGATGTGAAACTATCTCAAACTTGGGTTTGAAGCTAACTTTTTTGCACCTGCCAGTGCAAAACAAGCCTCTAAATAGTGCTCTTGCCCATGCTTTGCATGGGCTTTTTATTTATTTATTTTTTGAAATTATTAATTACGAAAATCTAATATCACCTCATTACATATTCTAATTCTATGAGTTTAGTAATGGATTCTACTGGGTGGTGTATATATGTGTGTAGACATTTTAAAAATATTTCTCTTTACGGCATACCTAAATTTAGAGCATTAATGTCCCAAATAAAGTCTATTTTCCTTTAACTTTCACTTTCTTAGCAAAACATTTAGTCTTTTTTTGAAAAGTAAAATATTTGTTTAATCAAATTTAGTGCATTTAATGTCCAAAAGTCTGTTTTCCCTTTATTTTTGTTTTCTTGACAAAAGTCTTAAATTTCTATTTGAAAAAGAAAGTACTCATTTCATTGAATTTAGTGCGTTTAATATCCAGAAGACTGTATATATTTATGTATTGCATGGTTAAATTTAATTCACAATATTCATCCAATAATACTTGTGTGATTGTAACATTTCTTTCTAAACACCGTCATAGACCTAAAGGAATCTTTTTTATTTTCCATTCCGATGTTATTTATGATGTTACAGCTGGTACTCTTATTTGATACATGTTTGCTCCACTTGATTCCTTTGCCAGTAAACAATGGAAATTCAAGCCTGAATTTGACTTATATAACTTATTTGGGCAGAAAATTGGGAAATAAAGCAACATTGCAGTGCATTGAGAAAGCAGGCCACATTGCTTTGATCGAAAGACCCTTCGTCTTCAACCGATGTTTGAAGAGAATTCTTGCCTCCATCTACGATGAGAGGTCACCCGACTTTAGCTACGAGTGACCAATGTTTATATGCAAAATCAATTATTTGTCGAGAGTACAAAAATCTGTAATAAAGTACTCGGACTTTACACATGCATGAGATGACATATCTATGTTTCAAATTTGCGAATTGTTATGCAAGTGGATTGTAACAAGTTTTTGACTCCCAATTTAAGAATGTATGAAGTGCAAGATACATGCGCTATCGGTTGTATATCCAGACTAGAATAAAATGAGCTGACGCTCCAAACAGGCCCAACTTTCCTGGAAATACTTCTTGAAGCATGGCGAAAAATTTCAAGTATATCTAAAGTACGACATCCCCATCCATCAAATCAATAGAATTTGGTTCTCCATTTCTCCAATTAATAAAACCAAGGAAGAAATAATTTGTTTGGATAAACAGAAACGTATTTTTAGGATTAGTTAATTTCCTTGTACCATTAAATGGATCAATAGCTGGTTAGTGTTGCAAGAGTTTTGTGAAATCAGAGGGAATTGCTCTATTCGTAAATTGTACTAGAGGGGATCTACATTTCAAATTGATGATCTTGCAGAAGACAAAAGTAAGGATACATAAAAATTAATGACAGGAGAGTATAAAAACTCAAACTTGAGATCTCTTTTGTTGGATGAAAGTTATTTATACTATTTCTGTGTAATTTACTTATCCCAGTCACGGGATGTTCGAACATGTCTTTATTATTTGAACTTCAAGGCTAATCGAATTTCCTTAAAACGATTAGCTCCTTCCAACGGAATTAAATAGCTTCACAAACTATGCTTCTCAAGATACGACATCTTGAACCCATTTAAATTAGCACTACACAAACAGCTTTCTAGCACACTTAGAGAAAATTGAAGTGAATAGATGAGAGTTATTAATATTGTTTAAATGAAGAATAGTTCAAATCTATTTATAAAGTTTGAGAAGTTATATACTGAAAAGATATTTGAACTAAAGAAATGCTTGAATTAAAAAAATACATGAACTCAAGAAATGCATGATTTAATGAGATCCATAAACTGAAAAGACGTATCTCATTTTACTCACTTTCATTGATCCATTGACCATAATTACAATAATCTCCCATTTTAATTGATCAACAAAATATTTTGAATCGAGGAATTCTAAATGTTTCTATGGAAGTACACTATATTAAGATAGGTAACTTTCGCTTTGAACCTTCCTGAGTGAAAACCAATTAGACTTACTTAACTAATTGATGGACTAAGCCTTGAATCATTAGTTGTTGGGGCTAAGCCCAGACAATAAACCTCACACAAAGTATCTTTGAATCAAGTTTGGTTCTCAACTATGTTTATTCTTTAAGCCTTGAACGTTGGGATTCATGTGTGCTTTATAAAATCTAGCATTTAAAGATTTCTTAGAGTTAGTCAGCTCCATGCATATACGCGCATTCCTATAAATGTATCTCACTATATGAATCATTAAACACATAGCATACCCTTAAAATGCTATAGGAAGCATTGTTACTATTTCGTCAAGAGAATTTGTGCAATAAGAACGCTAGTAAAAAGGGTCCCAAAAACAATGACCATATCGGTCTTTGTAACCTCTTTATCGAGTGAAGGCTTTTACCCCTTTTCCACAATGCATAGTTTACTTGCTTTCTTGACAAACCTTTTGTTAGCATATTCATAAATTTTTTTTTTTTTTTTACTTCATAAAATCTGAAGAAATTATTGCATTTGAAAGCAATTGCTTACTATATTATGTCTACAACAAATGTGTGTAGGCTTACCATTATATATCACATTTTGTGCCATTGCAATCGCTGCTTGATTTTCACAATGAATGCATATCGGATGCATATGTTTTGGCCCAAATGGAACACCCTCTAAAAAATGCCGAAGCCACTTTGCTTCTTCAATCACCTTATCCAAAGCAACAAACTCATGTTCCATTATGGAGCACACTAGTGAGCTTGCTTTGAAGATTTCCACGATACTACAATACCTCCTAGCGCAAACACATATCCACTAGTTGATTCAATTCATTGGAATGCAAAGTCCAATTGGCATCATAATGACCTTCCAAAACAACTAGATATTACATAATATAGTCTTTGGTTATTTGCAAACAATCCAACACTCTCAATAGAGCATTTCAATGCTCATGATCAAGATTACTTATATACTGGCTCGGTTTTTTTTACTGAGTACGCAATATTGGGTCTAGTGTAGTTCATGACGAAAATGATGTCGTCAATCACTTAGAGTATACAATTTCTAGTAGTCTTTCTTAAAGTTAGGTGTGAAAGAAAAAGATTATTTGTATCTTTAATGCCAAACCCTTTAAACCTCTTAATTACCTATTCAATATAATGAGATTGTGTTAAATCTAGACCATCGGAGTTTTTAAGAATTTTGATGTGGAGTACAACATTCGCAACACTTAAGTCTTTTACCTCGAAGTTATTCTTGAGGACATTCTTAATGATTTTGAGGGAGAAGGACACTAAAAGCCAAAAGTTGTGTTCAGCGCTTACTTTAGTGCCAAAAGGTTTTTTCGGATCACTTAAGTATCATTTTTAAAAAAAGAAAAGAAAAAGGACAAACACTAGGTCACTAGAAATCTGATGTGGCCATATTTATCAATTTCTCAATCCTCCAATATGCCTAGGTAGCATATAACCTTTAAACAATGTCATGTAACAGGTTAAAAAGTGATTATTTTAGTATCAATCATTGTTAAAAAAAAATGATTACTTTAGTATTGACTGTTGTGATCACTTTAGTGTCAATCTTAGTAAAAATGTGATCATTTCAATGCAAAAAAAAAAAAAAAATGCCACCTTAAATAAAAATTTTAATTATGAAAGCCACGTAATTTCTGTATCTAGAATTTCTCACTAGAAGTACTTAAGTGGTCGTTTTTCTCTAATTTGGCATTGAGTTGGGAAAATTTTTTGACACTAAAGTAAGTAAAGTAAGTGTCGTACACATCTGTTAACACTTATGGTGTCCTCCCATAATTGTAATAACCTTAGTGCTATCTTCAAAAATCAACAAGGTGTCGACTTATAGATAAATAAGTACACATCCAACTAATGTGGATTTAATGCATACATATTTGTCACACTCATTAATTCTATACCCATTTTGAATCATTACATAGTTTAACTTCTCATGTCATTATTTAAGAGCTTGATTAAGTCTAGGCCATGATTTGACATATCTACCCACTTTGTGTTCTTGTTTTTTAACTTAATCCTCAAATCTCTCATCGAGATCATCAATATAAGAATACAATTTTAACATCCATTTGATGTCCCTGCAGATTATATAACAAAGTTCTAGCAATCGACATCCTAATTGATGCTACTCTTGTTACAAGTACATAAGTATCAAAATAGTTTAAACCCTATTTTTAATTAAGCCATTTGGCAACAAGACTTGCTTTATATCTATATGTGGAACCATCAACTTTACACTTCTTTTTTAAATTCATTTACATCCAATTGGTTTATTTCCAAATAAAAGATCAACCAATTCTCAGGTGTGATTACTTATGATAGAATTAATTGTCAAAAGCTTCTTTTCAATAAAGAGCATCTGAAGTTAACATTGCCTCTTGAAACATTTGGGGCTCGCTTTTTAATATGTATATTAAAAAATCAGGTACAAAAGATGTTTTAATCCGTGACTGCTTTGAAGTTCTGCTTCTTTAACCTCGACTTTATCATTCTTAGATTCTAATTTTCTATATATTTTTTGAGAAGGATCAACTTGATTTTTTGTTGCAAGATATATATACTCAAAGAGTTCAACATCTCTTGATTTTAGGAGAGTATTGGCATGAATTTCCATATTTTCATATTTGAGCATGCCCAATCAATAAGCAATCCGCTATTTTATGTCCCAATTGAGTTTGTTTAGGAGGAGAAAACACCACTTTGGCTAGGCACCCCAATACTTTCAACAAATTGTAGGATGAGAACCTTCCATTTCATAACTCATATGGAGTCTTTCCTATTTTCCTATGGATACTTTATTTAAAACATAGTTTGCTATTAAAATTGCCTCCCCTCACATGTTATAAGGTAAATGTATGACGTTTACAATCCCCTTTAGAGTTTTGTTCTTCCATTCAATAGCTCCATCTTACTACGAAGTATAAGGTGTAGTTATTTGTAGAATTATCCCAAAATTAGCATATAACTCCTTTATATTGAAAGAATCATATTCTTCTCATTTGTCAAAGCTAAGTATTTTGATTCGTTTATCAAGTTGGCTCTCAACCATTTTTTATAGTTGATAAATATGCTCATATTTTTATATTTGCTAGTTAACGTTGCGACTTACCCCTCGGGGGGAGAGAACAGGTTCAGGGGTATTACCTAAAGGACGGACCTAAGGCCCATGATTAGGCGTGAGCTCTCCCAAGTCTATAACTCGCATGACATTGGGATGTTTTTAAGAATTTTGCAATAAAGAGTCGTCACTAGCTTATTGGGATCAACTAGACACCAAGTGAGGTATTTGGAGTGTACATTACTTTCTACACAACTAGAGAATTTAAGGTCGGGGACTTGATTACACTAATTGACAAATTAGTGCCATTTCGGTACCTTATCTTGTTTATTTTAAAAGAAATATTTTTGTTAGGCAACTTGGATTGATTTTAGGCATATCCACTAAAATGTGAGATGATCATACAGGTGTACAGTCATCAACATAATAATTGACAATCAAAGAAAGCATTAAATGCACATCATGGGATAGCAAAAATTTAACATTAAGGAAGAGGTAAATATCAATCTTAACTAGACTAAAGAGAAGCCAAAATCAACATATCAATATTGTGTATTCAAAGGCATTTGTCCCTAAGGACAATTGAAGGCTTAAACAAACTTAAACATAATTCCAAATTAAAAGGTTTCCTATTTTTAGAAGAAAAATACTCCAAAAATTAATTTCAACATTTTCGAGGAAATTTTAAATTTTTTTGAATTTTTTTCGATTTTTCTATTTTTTAAGAGGAATTTTCGAATTTTCCAAAAAAAAAAAAAAACTGGATTTTTGCAATTTTTCAATTTTTAGTTTTTTTAATTTTTTTTAATTTTTTAAAAGGTCGAATTTTTTAATGCTTTCTGAGTTTTTGAATTTTCGGAAATTCTTTGAATTTTTATTATTTTTCGAAATTTTTGATTTTTTTTGAAATTTTTGAATTTTTGAAATTTTTAATATTTAATATTATTATATTCGGAAAAACGGGTTGGGACCGGATAAACCCGATCAGACCTACTAGCCCGATCCAACGACCCGAACTTACCCTAAAAAAAGACAAAACCTATTTTCAAAAAACCTTTTTTTTTTTTTAAAATGATATTAATAATATTTTTAAATTAAAATTTTTTGTTATTTTTTTTGCCTTTTCCCTATTTTGTCTTTTCTACTGCACTTCCCTTTCGACGACTTCTCTGCACACCGGAAGCCAACATTTGCTTTCCTTTTCTCTCTCTCTCTCTCTCTCTCTCTTTTTTTTTTTAACTTTTTGCTGCACTTTTATTTCTCTTGCTTTTTCTTTTGTTTTTTATTTGTCCCTTCCTGTGCCCATCTTCTTCCTCGACGATCTTCCTCAACAAGCTCCCGCCCTCACCAAAGCTCCTATGTTTCTAGAGAAACCACGTCCAAATCTCAAGCCGTCGCCGAGCTATTACCCTTCACCGGTCGTACACCCCGACCACCACTCGTCGGCCGACCTCCCCGTCGATTTCCTTTTGTCATCGGACGGCCATTGTCGGCCACAAAGCATGAAACACAAAACAACGTATACGATGACGGGGGCGGTGGCACCGAAACGACCGAACGACCAACGCCTGGGGAATGCTAATCACAAAAACGACATCTCAACAGAACAGATCAACCTGTGTACATTCAGTTTTGGCCAAAAAGGGCAAAAGCAAAACTAGATCTCGGTGAAGCATTTCATCAAGCGAGTGGCGTGCGACATCGAGCGAAGGGTTTCCGACTCAACCGGGACTCGAAGCGGGGCCGGGATTCTCAGCAAACATCCAACAACATCCAGCGACTTAACTAAAGACCTACGGGGGCCGGAGTTCGTGTGAGCCGAATGGCCACGAACCCCAGCCCAGCGTACCCAAGAGGGGGCAGCAAACAAAGGCAAAGACGGAAGCTTACTAGTTCGGGCTTGAGGACTTCTACCGGGAAGGGTCGTTGGACGGAGCTCGCGTGTGGCCGAGTGGTCAGCCGAGGCTCCCTCTCGCTCTTCGTTCAGTCTCGGCTTTCACTTTCTCGACTCCTCTCCTCTCTTGCGGCTCCCTCTCACTCTCACCCGTCTCCTTCTCTCGCTCCCTGCTCTCCTCCCTTTCTCCCTTGTTCTGTCTCCCTCCCTCTCGGTTTCTCTCTGGTTTCTCTCGGCCCCCTCCTTCTCTCTCTGTGTTCGCTGTAGTTTCCTCTGTCCTCCTTTCTCCTCTCTGCCCTTTTTGCTTTCCTCCCTTCTGCAGACGAAGGCTGGCGTGGGCTGGGCCAAAAGGGGAACGGGCCTGGGCCGCACAGGGGAAAGAGAGGCGAGCAGCAGGCCGGCCCAATGCCAGATCTGGCCCGACCCGAGCTCTGGGCCTTTTTCTTTTTTCTTTTTTTGTTGTTTTGTTGTTGTTGTTGTTTTTTTTTTTTTTAGTAACTAATTTCTAATTTTGTATGCGATTGAGTCATAAATGAAATGGCGAAATTTAGGTGTCAACAGTTAACAAATAAGTATAGCAAAATCTAGTATAGTCATCCACAGAAGTGACGAAGTACTTTTTTTTCCACCTCTACTTCCTATAAATTTCAAATCACATAGATCATATGAATTAGTTGTAGAGGTTCACTTGTTCTTTCAACTAATTTGAAAAATTTCTTAGTAAAGTTATCCTCAACACAAGTCTCACATTTGTAACAAGCATCAAACTCAAACTTTGGAATTAGTTTCAAGTTTGCTATCTTGTTCATTACATCATAGTTTACATGTCTTAATCAACCATGCCATACATAAGGAGATATAACAATGTAACTGAAGATTTCTCTTTATTAATAATCTTTAGGTACAAGAATTTCAAGTTTGCATAAATGACAGTCACATCGGCTTTGAACAAGTCATTATACAAGTACCCTTTTCCTATACGCATTCCCCTTGGAAAGTACAAACTCGTTAGATTCAAATACAATTTTGAAATCCTTCTTGACAAGTATAGGGCGAGAATGAGATTCTTCTAGATCTTCGATACATATAGCACATTTAGCAAAATAATCTCCTAACAAGAGGTGAACTTCGAGATCACATTTTCTATCCCAACAATCTTTGCTGATCTAGAGTTAGTCATATAGAGCGTCTCATCTTCCTCAACAAGTGTTTGTCCATACAAATGTGATTTTGTGGCACCTATGTCCAACCACTAATAGGTATTATTTGACATTATACCTCAAATACCACCATAGTAGTCGGTTTATCATCATCTTTCTGCTGCCACTTCTTAAAGTCCACACCAGTAGATTTCTTAAGCTTCTCATTTGGTGTTACTGAAGGTGGTACCATCAAATTAGATAAAGTTAGTTGAACCCCTCCATAAATTGAACCATATGTCATTTGGCTGGTATTGCTTTGAAAAACAATTTAGATTATTTCAATCAAGTGACTTGTACCAGTACCACCATAGATGGTGTCAGCCCAAAAGCTTGCGACATTAGTTGCCACAAAATCGAGCCACAAGTCCTGAATCTCCTAATAGTATTGTCGCAACAGACATAGGAACGATTCTAGAAACATTTGGACCATTATTGGGCATTTTATTGTTATCAAATTCACGAATTTGTGATAAACCCAATTAACAATAGCAACTAGTCACCTTAAGATTGTTAGAAAACGTATTGGATGATCAATACATAACACTATTTGTCATAACCATAAAATAATAACTTTGAGAAAACAATAACAAAAATAAATAGGAGGTGAGAAGGAGAGACAATAACATAAAGCGGAGACGAACACACTTTATGGACTGCTCTGGTGGCAGCAGTGTCCTAATGTGCGTCGCCGCTGCTGGTAGTGGCCAATCACTTGTTACATATGTTAGATCAGATCATGTAGGAACGTGCTCAAGTCTATCCATCTATTAAGATGCTTTAGTTCAAAAGGCTTCCGATGCTAGGGATAGGAGATAGACACAACCGAAGTATGAATTTGCGATTTTACGTGTGGGAAATGAGAGCAGGGCAGTACCGTTACTCGTATGAGGGTAACCGTCCTATGTACGCCACACGTATTTTCTTAAGGGAACCGGTTCCTTGGGAAAATCATAAATCCCACTCGGTGGGTTTGCTAGCCCACCGAGTTCTCCCGTCAGAAAAAAACAAAAATAAATAAAGCCAAAATAGCAATAAGGGAATAAAAAAAGAAACTTATATATATAATGTCCATTGTTAGATATTTTTATATTAAGTGCAAAAAATAAAATAAAATCCTAACCTTATGTTCCACAGTCCTTGGGTGGGCTATTTACAACTAGCAATTTAAGAATTTTCGGATATACTAATTCTAGCAAGTCTATTATATATGCAGTTATCGATTCTCCCGAGAGGCCATAATTACTGCGAGCAAACATATTAATGATGAGGAACGACATTTTCGCTATGCTACTAATATTTAGACTTGCTCCACTATTTTGATCAAGCTTGGTTGT